>NC_084814.1:25767597-26067597 GCF_963583255.1 Pyrus communis | reverse complement strand
TTTCACCACCAAAAAAATCCATAAAATATCCTTATGAGTCCTAAAAAAATGTCCAACTACTTTCGAAGAGCTTATAATACTTTAAAGCGTATACCAAAAAAATTGCAAATGTTCAAAAGTGTCTTTTTTCATTAAAACTGTGAACAATAAATCTTGATTTTGGATCAATTTTGCTAATCTTTAAACCAGTGATCGTAAGCCAACTTTCATGTCATTTTGATGGATCAATAAGTTTCTCAATAATCTATTTAGGGAGCCACTTAGTACTACGGTCTAGTGATATTCCTCTTCACTTGTAAGTGAGAGGTTTTAGGTTAGATTATCGCCATAGCCCAATGTGAGGATAAGCCCGCCCCCTTCCCCTTAGTATAGATAATATCGTTTGTTAAAAAAAAAAATTAAAAAAAAATCTGTTTAGGGCTCTTAATGATTTTTTCAGATCTCGGACGTCATTTCCGCTCCCCACTAGCATTTATTTATTTTTCTATTTCACCACATTAATAATCCGTAAAAAATAACTTATAGGTCTTAAAAAATGGGCCAACTACTTCCGAAGAGCTTATAAAACATTCTTGAACGCATATACCAAAAAATTTGCAAATGTTCAAATTTTGCATTTTTCATGAAAACTGTGAGCTATAGATCACGATATTTCTAAAGTAATGATCGTAAGCCTACTTTCGTGTCATTTTGATTGATCAATAAGCTTCTTAATAATCTGTGAAGGGCTCTTAATGATTTTTCTAGATCTTAGATATCATTTCCGCTCTCCACTAGTGTTTATTTATTTTTCTATTTCACCACATTAATACCACGTAAAACAAAACTTATAGGTCTTAAAAAGCGGTCCAACTATTTCAAAATAGCTTATAAAACATTCTTGAATGCGTACACCAATAAATTTACAAATGTTCAAAATTTGCATTTTTCACAAAAACTGTGAGCTATAAGTCACGATTACGGATCAATTGTGCCAATTTCTAAAGTAATGATCGTAAGCCTACTTTCGTGTCATTTTGATTGATCAACGAGCTTCTCAATAATCTGTGTAGGGCTCTTAATAATTTTTCTAGATCTCGGATATCATTTTCTCTCAACTCCAGTGTTTGTTTATTTTTCTATTTCACCACAAAAAAAAAAAATTAAAAAAAAAAATCAGTAAAATACTCTTGTGAGTCCTAAAAAGCTGTCCAACTACTTCCAAAGAGTTTATAATAATTTGTTTGAAGCGTATATCAAAAAAATTGCAAATGTTCAAAAGTTTCTTCTTTCATTAAAACTGTGAGCTATAAGTCACGATTTTGGATCATTTTTTCTAATCTTTAAACCAATGATCGTAAGCCTACTTTCGTGTCATTTTGCTCGATCAATAAGTTTTTGAATAATCTGTTTTGGGCTCTTAATGATTTTTTCGGATCTCGGATATCATTTCCGGTCTCCGCTAGTGTTTATTTATTTTTCTATTTCATCACATTAATAATCCGTTAAAAAAAAGAAAAGAAAAAAAGAAAGAGCTTGTAGGTCTTAAAAAATGGGCCAACTACTTCCAAAGAGCTTGTAGGTCTTGAATGCATATACCAAAAAAATTCAAAATTTGGATTTTTCACGAAAACTCTAAGCTATACGATTATTGATCAATTTTGCTAATTTCTGAAGTAGTGATCGTAAGCGTACTTTCATGTCATTTTGATTGATCAATAAGCTTGATAATAATAAGTGTAAGGCTCTTAATGATTTTTCTAGATCTCGGATATCGTTTTTGATCAGCGCCAACGTTTGTTTATTTTTTTTATTTCACCACAAAAAAAAAAAAAAAAATCAGTAAAATATCCTTATGAGAGTCCTTTGCAAATGTTCAAAAGTTTCATTTTTCATTAAAATTGTCAGCTATACGTCACAATTTTGGATCAATTTTGCTAATCTTTAAACCAGTGATCGTAAGCCTACTTTTGTGTCATTTTGATCAATCAATAAGCTTCTCAATAATCTATTCAAGGTTCTTAATGATTTCTGCGGATCTTGGATATCATTTCTGCTCTTCGCTAGTATTTATTTATTTTTCTATTTCACCACTTAATAATCCGTGTAAAAAAATTAAAAAAAATAAAACACTTATAGGTCTTGAAAAATGGGCCAACTACTTTCGAACAGCTTATAAGACATTCATGAATGCATATACCAAAAAATTTGTAAATGTTGAAAATTTGCATTTTTCACGAAAACTGTAAGCTATAAGTCATGATTACGGATTGATTTTGCTAATTTCTAAAGTAGTGATCGTAAGCCTATTTTCGTGTCATTTTGCTTGATCAATAGGCTTCTCAATAATCTATGTAGGGCTCTTAATGTTTTTTCTATATCTGAGATATCCTTTTTGATCAACGCCAGTGTGTGTTTATTTTTCTATTTCACCACCAAAAAAAAAAAAAAATCTATAAAATATCCTTATGAGTCCTAAAAAAATGTCCAACCACTTTTGAAAAGCTGATAATACTTTCTTTAAAGCATATACCAAAAAAATTGCAAATGTTCAAAAGTTTCAATTTTTCATTAAAACTGTGAGCTATAAGTCACGATTTTGGATCAATTTTGCTAATCTTTAAACTAGTGATCATAAGCCTACTTTCATGTCATTTTGATTGATAAATAAGCTTCTCAATAATCAGTGTTACTTTCATGTCATTTTGATTGATAAATAAGCTTCTCAATAATCAGTGTTGGCTCTTAATGATTTTTTCAAATCACGGATATCATTTGCGTTCACCGCTAGTGTTTATTTATTTTTCTTTTCACCACAGTAATAATCCATAAAAAAAACTTATATGTCTTAAAAAATGGTCCAACTACTTCCGAAGAGCTTATAAAACAGTCTTTAATGTGTATACCCAAAAATTTGTAAATGTTGAAAATTTTCATTTTTCGCAAAAACTGTGAGCTATAAGTCACAATTACTGATCGGCGTAGGCTCTTAATAATTTTTTTAGACCTCGGATATCATTTTTGTTCAGCACCATTGTTTATTTATTTTTGTGTTTCACCACATTAAATGTCTATAATATATGGTTATGAGGCCTACAAAATGGTCGAACCACTTTCGAAGAGCTTATAATAATTTCTATAAAGCGTGTACCCAAAAAATTTTAAACGTTCAAAAGTTTCATTTTCATTAAAACTGTGAGCTATCATGATTTTGGATCAATTTTGCCAATCTTTAAACTAGTGACCATAAGCTTACTTTCGTGTCATTTTGATTGATCAATAAATTTCTCAATAATATGTGGAGGGCACTTTTTGATTTTTCTAGATCTCAGTTATCGTTTTCGATGAGCGCTAGTGTTTGTTTATTTGTCTATTTCACCAAAAAAAAAAAAATCCGTAAAATATACTTATGAGTCCTGAAAAATTGTCCAACCACTTTCGAAGGGCTTATAATACTTTCTTTAAAGCATATATCAAAAAAATTACAAATTTTGAAAAGTTTCATTTTTCATTAAAACTGTGAGCTATAACTCACAATTTAGGATCAATTTTGTTAATATTTAAGCCATACACAATTTTGCTAATATTTAAACATAAGATTATCAATCTTAAAAAATTGTCGAACCACTTCCGAAGAGCTTATAATACTTTCTATAAAGCAAATACCAAAAAAATTGCTATTTCACCACATTATTAACCCGTTAAAAAAAAAAAAAAAACCATGTGTTTATATATTTTTCTTTTCCACACAGTAATAATCCATATAAAAAAATTAAAAAATTAAAAAAAAAAAAACTTATAGGTCTTAAAAAATGGTCCAACCACTTCCAAGGAGCTTATAAAACATTCTTGATTGCGTATACCAAAAAATTCAAATGTTCAAAATTTGCATTTTTCATGAAAACTGTGAGCTATTAGTCACGATTATGGATTGATTTTGTTAATTTCTAATGTAGTGGTCGGAAGCCTACCTTCTTGTCATTTTGTTTGATCAATAAGCTTCTCAATAATCTGTGTAAGGCTCTTAATGATTTTTCCAGATCTCGGATATCATTTTCGCCCAACGCCAGTGTTTATTTATTTTTCTATTTCACCACATTAAAAAATCCATAACATATAATTATGATTTCTAAAAAACTATAGAACCACTTCTGAAGAGCTTATAATACTTTCTTTGAAGTGTCTACCGAAAAAATTGCAAATGTTCAAAATTTCATTTTTCATTAAAACTGTGAGTTATAACTCACGATTTGGATCAATTTTGCTAATTTTTAAACTAGTTATCGTAAGCCCACTTTCATGCCATTTTGATCTATCAATAAGCTTCTCAATAATCTGTGTAGGGCTTTTAACGATTTTACTAGATCTCATATATCACTTTCGCTTAGCGCTAGTTTTTGTTTATTTTTCTATTTCACCACCAAAAAAATCCATAAAATATCCTTATGAGTCCTAAAAAAATGTCCAACTACTTTCGAAGAGCTTATAATACTTTAAAGCGTATACCAAAAAAATTGCAAATGTTCAAAAGTGTCTTTTTTCATTAAAACTGTGAACAATAAATCTTGATTTTGGATCAATTTTGCTAATCTTTAAACCAGTGATCGTAAGCCAACTTTCATGTCATTTTGATGGATCAATAAGCTTCTCAATAATCTGTTTAGGGAGCCACTTAGTACTACGGTCTAGTGGTATTTCTCTTCACTTGTAAGTGAGAGGTTTTAGGTTAGATTATCGCCATAGCCCAATGTGAGGATAAGCCCGCCCCCTTCCCCTTAGTATAGATAATATCGTTTGTTAAAAAAAAAAATTAAAACAAAATCTGTTTAGGGCTCTTAATGATTTTTTCAGATCTCGGACGTCATTTCCGCTCCCCACTAGCATTTATTTATTTTTCTATTTCACCACATTAATAATCCGTAAAAAATAACTTAAAGGTCTTAAAAAATGGGCCAACTACTTCCGAAGAGCTTATAAAACATTCTTGAACGCATATACCAAAAAATTTGCAAATGTTCAAATTTTGCATTTTTCATGAAAACTGTGAGCTATAGATCACGATATTTCTAAAGTAATGATCGTAAGCCTACTTTCGTGTCATTTTGATTGATCAATAAGCTTCTTAATAATCTGTGAAGGGCTCTTAATGATTTTTCTAGATCTTAGATATCATTTCCGCTCTCCACTAGTGTTTATTTATTTTTCTATTTCACCACATTAATACCACGTAAAACAAAACTTATAGGTCTTAAAAAACGGTCCAACTATTTCAAAATAGCTTATAAAACATTCTTGAATGCGTACACCAATAAATTTACAAATGTTCAAAATTTGCATTTTTCACAAAAACTGTGAGCTATAAGTCACGATTACGGATCAATTGTGCCAATTTCTAAAGTAATGATCGTAAGCCTACTTTCGTGTCATTTTGATTGATCAACGAGCTTCTCAATAATCTGTGTAGGGCTCTTAATAATTTTTCTAGATCTCGGATATCATTTTCTCTCAACTCCAGTGTTTGTTTATTTTTCTATTTCACCACAAAAATAAAAAATTAAAAAAAAATCAGTAAAATACTCTTGTGAGTCCTAAAACGTTGTCCAACTACTTCCAAAGAGTTTATAATAATTTGTTTGAAGCGTATATCAAAAAAATTGCAAATGTTCAAAAGTTTCTTCTTTCATTAAAACTGTGAGCTATAAGTCACGATTTTGGATCATTTTTTCTAATCTTTAAACCAATGATCGTAAGCCTACTTTCGTGTCATTTTGATCGATCAATAAGTTTTTGAATAATCTGTTTTGGGCTCTTAATGATTTTTTCGGATCTCGGATATCATTTCCGGTCTCCGCTAGTGTTTATTTATTTTTCTATTTCATCACATTAATAATCCGTTAAAAAAAAAAAAAAAAAAAGCTTGTAGGTCTTAAAAAATGGGCCAACTAATTCCGAAGAGCTTATAAGACATTCTTGAATGCATGTACCAAAAAAATTCAAAATTTGCATTTTTCACGAAAAATCTGAGCTATACGATTACTGATCAATTTTGCTAATTCCTAAAGTAGTGATCGTAAGCGTACTTTCATGTCATTTTGATTGATCAATAAGCTTGATAATAATATGTGTAAGGCTCTTAATGATTTTTCTAGATCTCGGATATCGTTTTTGATCAGCGCCAACGTTTGTTTATTTTTTTTATTTCACCACAAAAAAAAAAAAAAATCAGTAAAATATCCTTATGAGTCCTTTGCAAATGTTCAAAAGTTTCAGTTTTCATTAAAATTGTCAGCTATACGTCACAATTTTGGATCAATTTTGCTAATCTTTAAACCAGTGATCGTAAGCCTACTTTTGACACACCCCGATCGAGATCCGGGCATGCTGGCCGTCACGTGGAAGTGACGTAACCATGTGCACAGTGTGGAAGCTAATAAAATAATAATGTAAATAGTACGAATAAATAAAAACTTGTCTTACATAAGGTAACAGTAAACAAGTGCAACGTAAGTGCGATGCTAAGTTCAGAGTATGAAAGCCTAAAGCAGTCCAAAAGAAAATGACGCAACAAAAGTACACCCGAAGGTGGTCCTACCCTGGTGATCATCTGTTAGATATGCCGGGAAAACCCTCTGGGAAACCACCAAACGTGCTAGCCAACTAGAACCTGGAGGGGAGCAAAACAAAAGCGTCAGTGGGCAAAAACAAAGCTTTTCGAAAACCATTTAGTAAAAATGTTCTAACCCCTCGCCATAAAACCTGTATACTTCCCAGAAAATAGAATATATACATATATAAATCATGCTCAAGAATATGCTATGCCAAAACCTCAAAGTAAAATGCAAGTGCTCAAGCAATGTCATATAATTTGTCAGCCGGAGTCACCTAACGTGACTTGTACGGCTGAATCTAGAGCTCAAATCTCAATCTCGCTAACTAGACCTGCACACGAGTCGGAACCACCTAAAGTGGTTTGTACGACAGGCCTGGCTGTAACATATATACGCTCAAGTGATACGATCACGTGAAGGCTGTGTGAATAATCGCGGGTCACCTACGAGTCGGAACCACCTAGAGTGGTCTGTACGACAGGACTGTGCACCTAACTTGGATCCAAGCTGAGCGTGTGGTGCGGGAGGTGAACATCACGTGAAGGACTGTGCCCAACTCTGGGCGGGAGCACTAACACCGGGGGTGCAGGTTATGAGCTCTCTATGCATCTCAAATCACTACTGAAAGTAAACATGAATTACACTTACCTGGCACTTACCTGTGCGTCCGCAGCACCAATACATAGACATATATAAATGCAACTAATCATGCATAACAAATGGCAATATAACATATGGCATATAACTAATAAACGTTTAAATCACTTTCTGGGAAAATATAAGTGTATAGGTATATACGGAAAACTAAAAGCCCACTCACTGGTATGTGGAAGGGTCGTAAGCCCCCTGCCTCGAGTGACCACGCTCGTCCTCGGGATAGGATTCACCTATATGCGAAACAACTATAAAAACGTTAATTTTAAAGCACATAACCAACCTTTAGAAATAACTTCTCATACAATGCTCAAATGAGGTGTATGAATACACCAACGTGATCTACTCAACTTCAGGAACATCCCCATATTTTTAAAATAATTTTTCACCGTCGCACGCGCCCCCACGCGCCGGCCACGCGCAGGCACGTGCCTGGCACGCTGACGGCGTCAGTTGACGCCGTCAGGAATATTCCAGTATACGTCATCATCTTCTTCTTCCTTTTTACTGCCATTGTTAATACATCAGGGTCAAAATTGGCTGGACTCTTGTCTTGAGTTGTAGAAACTGGGATTGGGGAAAAGGAAATCATGTTTGAGATGTTCTGCTAAGTATAGTACAGTCAAGTGAAATAATGTTCTGAAAACCATCTAAAGAGAGCCACCTGGAATCAAGCAGAACAAACATTATGACTTATCATCAAAGTTGAGTATGAACTGGTGTATGCTGTGCACATCTACACATTCCAGTATGAACCATTGCTGATTCGCTATAAGTTTTAGTTTGTATCAAATTTGAAACCAATGGGGGAGGGTATTTATTTTTTATGTTTTGAACAAACTATAGTATATACATTAAGCGGATGAGGGAGTGATTAAGCCTTACAATAGGCTTGATATAATAATGTGGTTCACCTTCGTCTTTGACGAAAATTGAATTTAAGATTTTTCACTTAGACCATCTCCAATGGTTGGGCTAAAAGCCAAATTTTTTAGCCCGAAAAATTTAGCTTTTAGCCTAGAAATAGCTTTTCTGCTCCAACCGTTCTAACCTAAAATTTTAGCCCGAGATTATTAAAGAATGAATTTAGGCTATTTTTTTTGTTAAATTAATTTTTTTTTAAAAAAATAAATATGTAGACTATCGTAAATTAATTTTATGAACATTTTAATCTAAAAAAATTTAAATTCCGATAAATATTGGATGGAGTCCACTTTAATTTCTGGGCTAAATTTTGGGAGGAATTTGGCATTGGTTTAGCATTTAGCATTTAGCCCAAAATTTCCCCTTGGGTTGGAGTGGGTTTGGGGGGTAATTTGGTTTTTAGCCCACCATTGGAGTTAGTTTTACAGATGAAAAGGAATATCATTAAACCGTGGTATTAAGCAACTATAAAGGAGGGAATCTACGGGCCTGTTTGGTATTGGATTTGAGTCCAAGGTTTTTAACTCAAAAACAATTTTTAAGTTTTAAAGTAAAAAAACCCGTTTGGTAAGCCCATTTTGCAAAACTGGACTCAAAAAAATTTAAGAACAACCCATTATAATTTGAAAACAACAAAAGTCAGGTTTTAGTATTTTCTTTTTCACAGATTCAGATCGCAATGGAGGTTTGAGTGACCTGCGCCGTGCAGACCACGAACAAGCCTTCCGCCTCACCAACCACGAACGACCAAGAGATTTCGGCTAGTAGGGTGAAGGTTCCGGCGAATAGCTTTAAGCTTTGAATCTCCGAGTGGTTGATTGGGGATGAGACTAGGTCATTCTCTTCACTGTCAGGAACAATCAAGGTAATGGGTCTTTCTCTTACTATTTTGTTTGGTTCCTCGGAATGAAGAAAATGATCAGAAAGTTGGATTTATGTGTTGGGTTGTGAGAAATTGAGTTTATCTGTCTAATTGGTGCGATTCATTTATATACTGTATATATATTTCGAGCAGCGGAGCAGAGACAGTGTGGCATTGCAAATCGCAATCCAAACTGATCGATTTCGTTTCCAGGAAGAACAAATACAAGCTTTTGTTCACAAGGACATCAAATCGGACTCGGTCGTTTTCGTTCTCGATGGAGAGCGTTCTGGACAAGCCTTATTAGCTCAAGAATCCGATCATCGAACAAGGTCCTCCTCCTCATCTTCTCTGTTCTTTGATATATAGATATATATATATATATATATATATATATATATATATAGATATATATATATATATTAAAAATAAAAAAAAACAAAAAAAAACCCATGCTTTAATGCTTTGATTGTTCATCACTCGCATTTTACGTAGTTAGTTTCAGAAAAGGATTGGGAACCACCATCTGGTTGTGATTAATTTACATGAAAAGTGTATTAAAAAATCCATTCTTTGTTAGTTTGATGGTCATAATTTGCTATCCGTTTTTCCATTCAAACTCAACTTTTGAGGAGTTTTTGGAAGTGGGGTTTGTTTATTAGATGGCTACGAGCTTGAAAATCATCTTTTTAAGCTGGATTTTTGCTATCTTGAATTGATAGATGGCACGAATTAGCTGATGGGTTCAGATCCTTTTTTTATGCTGACATGGTAAATATGTGGTTGGTTACAAAATTCATATGGTTGCTTGTTTCATAGAATGGATTTCTGACATTTGCTACATGTATGTAGCAAGTAATATTATGTGATATACTTGTTTCATTGGATGGGTCTTTGGAGTAGCCAAAATGTCAAATGTTTGAGTTCAAAAATGAATTTTTCATATTTTCTCTGTGAATGCTTTAATGACAGACTTGGTCTTTGAATTACATTGTGTTTTTTAGCGATAGTTCCTGTTTGGATTTAATAAGAGAAGTTCTGTTTTCATTTTGGTGTCGAAAATTGTGCAATTTGGATTTTAACCCTTGGAATTCAACAAGGGTAGTGATTTTCAGTTGTGTTCTCAACTTCTCATGTACCCTTCTGTTTTTTGGAACCCTTGATTTGCTTTGATTCTCCATTTGATTCATCATGTTCAAAGGCTGGAAAGACGGGATGAGTGCAGTGGTCGAAGCACTTCCCATCTAACCTAACTTGACAAATTTCAATAGGAGCCTTTGTGAATATCTTGTTTTTATTCATTAGATACATTGGATTCTCTGGTACAAATAGCATCTACTTACCTACAAATTTCAATAGGAGCCTTTGTGAATATCTTGTTTTTAAATTTGTTAATTTGTTACAAATTAAGGGTTAATTTGGTGAATGAAGAACAATGAATAGGAAGGCAAAGTTCCAATCTTTTTTGTTATTCATGGGGGTTTATGTTCCTCACAAAGCGGGAGACTTGTTGGTTTAGGGTTGCCCTTATTCTTCTTGTTCATTACATATTTAGCTAATTAGAACTGAATGCTACTTAAGTTTTGATCTTTCATTTTTCTGGTAAATTTGTATGACTTTTGCAATACAAAAACTATGTCCCCTTTCTTTTGAGATTTCCTTTAACCTTGTCTTTTCAACTGGGGACTTGCGTGGAGTCGTATTATCATGCATGTGTCTTTGGAAGAGGTAAATGAGTTACTCTTAGGTCACACTACTCTTATTTTGTTTGATATTCGCATGCATAAAATGCCTTTTTATTTATCATCTAGTTCGTGAAAACTGAGTATATAGTACATACTACATAGAACTGAGTATATATGTGTTTTGTACATTCATAAGTGAATGTAGCTTTTAGCTTTGTACATTCATAAGTGAATATAATTATTGGTTTGTCTATATAGGATGGATTCAAATGAAGTGGACAACATTGGTTCAAGTTCAGAAAGTGATTCATCATCTGATTTGGATGGTTCAAGTTCAGAAGGGAAAAACATGCATTTGAATGACGACAATGTTATGAATGATGTTAGAGACCACATAGCCGGATTAATGTGGCTTGATTACGTCAATAACAATTAGTCTCAAAGTTTATTGGTTTTCTAGAATGTTTTAATGTAATATTTATTGTCTAAGACTTGAAGTTTAATTTGATCACCGAGCATATATGTGTTGTATTAGCATATGAATATCAAAATAGTATGTTTAAGGTTTAATTTCATATATTTTGTATATCTTAAAACAAATACATAATTGAAAAAAAAATGTTGTTTTTAAGAGTTAAACCAAACAAGTTTTCAAATTTTTAGATTCAAAAATAGTTTTTAAGTTCAATGCCAAACACGTTTTTGAAACCTAAAAAAAACTGTTTCTAAGAAATGTTCTTAAAAGTTAGTTTCAAGACCAATTTAAGTTTTTAAGCAGGATAACAAACATGCTCTACATATCTTGATGGATAGTGACATATATGTCTCCAGGGGGAAATTGGTCATTTCACAATTTGGTGGTCCTGTTCATTCAAAATCTCTTTTTGAATTAGATGCTCTGCTCACTCTCTAGTCTCCATCATAATTTCCCAATTTAAACTCCAATTTGATTTTTTTAATTGCATGTTTAATTTGTTTGTTACTTTTGATCTCTGCACTCCACATTTAAGCTCAGCAGCCCGACCCAAAAAAGAAAAAGCCCAGCAGCATATAATGTGCATGTTATTGATGACAAATATGAGCGGAAGCGAATGCTGCATTCTAGTTCAAATAAGATTAACGGATGCCTCGGTTGTTATATATGTCAGATATGGAAGAGAGGATGAAGATGCTGGCATCTAACACAGCTCAACAAGACACTGGAGACACCTTCGCTGAACGAGCCGAGGCTTACTACAAACGACGCCCTCAGCTTCTCTCTCTGCTTCAAGACTTGTACAATGCCTACCTCACTTTATCCGATCGTTACATTCAAACAATCGCCAAAACCAATCATCGACGCGGACACTCCTCCCAAACCTCAATCACTGATAATGACTACTATGACGACTATCATGACCAACAAGACCGAGATGGTGATACATTAAGCCAGATGGATTCGTACGTGGACAGTTCCCTCTCCTATCAGCAATTACCTCTGGCTGCTGCCGCTCAGGATGATGGCATGGTTTTGGATTTGGACGCGATTGTTACGGAGATTGTGATGAAGAATGTCGAATGCGATATCTTACTTGATGAGGCCAACACCACAGAGAGGCGATACAATGAGTCATCCAGGAAGATAGAGTTGCAGAAGAGCTTGCTTGAGGTGCTGGAGTCCGAAAGGCTCATACTACTGCATGAGAATGCCAAGTTGGGGTACAAAATGGGTGCACTGATGGAAGAGAACAAAGCCCTCGCATCCGAGTCCATGTTCATCAAGAGGAAAGCTGGAGAGCTGGCTAGATGTCTGCTCAAGGTGAGGGAGGATCAGAGGGTGTGCATGCTTAGCCGTAAAATCGAGGACCTGCAGGGCCAGATTTATGGGTTGGAGAGGAGGAACAAGGAGTACTATGAGCAACTCGTGAAGAGAGACCAATGGTCCTCCCAACTTGTACAAGAAGAGAGTAGGAGCATCAACAACAAGAGCAAGTTTAATGGGAATGAGGTGAACATGGAGGTTTGCTTCCAAATAGGGAAGATCAATCGGAGGCTGAAGAGCGGTAATAGCACAGTGAAGGATTTTGGCGCTGTGAGCGGGAAGAAGGGTTTGAGTTGGTGGGGAAAGGTCAAGAACATGGATTTGTTTCTGTGCGGAGGCTCTACTTAACCTTAATGGTATCTGTTTAGTAAACTTAAGTTAACGGTGGTCTGTTTATATTTCTTCTATTGTTCGGTTGACTCAACGCTGTAATGAACCTGATGACTCCATGGTGATCCTGCCTTATATTAGTTTCATGGTCAAGGAGAATTTGATGCTGAAACCAGGTAAGGTGTGCCACGAAAGTTGAAGTTGCCAACTTTTAATCTATGACTAAACTATTCAATGCTTCAAATGAATTTCCAGCGTTTGGGTCGTTATTTGGAAACTGTACAGTTCATTAAGCAAAACCGATTTCCTCACACGGATGAAAAAGGGACAGTTCTCAAACAGAATTCTGTCTCTAAATTTAGTCAAAATCTTGTCTAAACAATCGGATATGAGGAGACTATAACTAGTAGATTGGAAGATTAGTAAAATGAACACTACACTCTGATCCTGATCCTTAGTATAACAAATGTCTTATGTAGATAACGACTATTAAATAGGTACATCAGAAAGTTGTGAGATCCCCACTCGTCCAAGGACAGTGATTTTCTAGAACTTGGATAACACTTTTGCTCATCGACAGTATTTAATTATTTTATTTTCGGTCCACTACACATTAAAAATCTATAAAAAAATAAAAAAAACTTCTATATATTACTCAATAAATGCTCCAACACTTTGAAGTTTGAAATGGGCTTATAGCTTCTATAATATTTAAAATTTGTAATTCTTACGAAAATTATGAGCTGTAAGTCATTATTTCTTATTAATATTTTCTAATCCAAAAGAAAAATTGTAAGCCTACTTACGTGTCATTTCATTGCCAGGTAAGGCTCTTAATAATTCATGTAGAGCATTTAGTGATTTTGTGGAACCCGCTAAACAATATGATGGATTTTGTGACCTCATCATAAATGGAGATCAAATTGGCACACAATTACAGTGACTGTATCCACACACATGAAAATAAAATTTGAGGGGTTCATTGTAATTAGGCTACCTCCATTTTGATCAAGTATTTGTATTTGTTGATACCTGACACTTTGTTCTCCATTTTATGGTGAAATCACGAAGACCACACAAATCCACCAATATTGCTTTGTCCTCTTTGTATGGTTGCACTGACCAACACAACACAACACACAAAACATTAAAACCCAGCTACATCTACATGACAAGTAATTGCTTTTTTCGATTGTTCAAACTAAAAGTAAGAGCTCGACCGAAATTTCGGGATAAGCAACATACATCACTGTTTTATTAATATTATACTGGTACATCATTACATAAGCAAAATCAAACCATGATCTTCTTATTTACTTAATTTTAGATTTCATATAATTTGTGTAGTTGTTTTAATATTAGATTTCATATAATTTGTGTAGTCGTTTTGATTAATGGTTGTTGTACCAAAACTGTTTCTGAAGATAATCAACCTCCTTCTCGTCCACCTGGAATGCCTTGGCCAAAACATCAGGGTTGATGTGAGGGTTGGATCCGAAGACGGCATTCGCAATGGTGATCACTCCCGGGTTCTGGCTGCTGAGACCCGCGATGGCCAAACCGTTGGTTTTTCCGACATTGAGTTGGAAGTGAATAAGACCGACTGGGAACACAAACACATCTCCCTTGTACAACACTTTGGTGAACAGCCGATTGCCGTCGGCATTGGATGTGACGAATCCGACGTAGAGTGAGCCCTCCAAGACTATGAGTATCTCCGTGGCACGAGGGTGAGTGTGAGGAGGATTGAGGCCATTTGGTGCAAAGTCTAAGCGAGCAAAGGATATGCCGAGAGTGTTGAGTCCGGGTATATCGTCTACGTTTGCTGCCGTAACAATTGAACCAATCGGATTCGATGTGTTTCCGGGGTTCCGGAGCTTGTCAGAGAAGAAATCGTTTGCTGACGCAAGTTTTGGGTTCTTGCAGAACTTCCCGTTCACGAACACTGTTCGAAATGAAACAGACAAACAAATTAATCTTTTTTTATTTTTTATTTTATTTTTTTTATGCACGTACGTGTTGTACATGCATGGATGATGATGAGCCATCAGCCTGTAACATCAGCCTTGCACAATCATATAGGGTTCAGACCTGGGTAATGTTATTCATACTATATTTTTGTATCATATTTTCTTAATTATTAGTTTATTAAATAATAAATTAAATTTAAAAATCTGATTAATTCAAATGATATGGCTGTTCACGTCAAATGTTATCTAAGGTGGTATAAAAATGTGGTACAACCCAAGAGCACATTCTATTTGAGAATAGTTAATAAGACTAATATGGTATGAATAACATTACACTTTAGGCCTTGTTATTTCCTACGTACTCTATATATTTACTAATAGGAATTTTACTTGACAAAAAAATAAAACATAAATTAATTATACAACATAACAGTAATCTTAAATAATGATATTGTATTTATGTAATTAAAACGTATAATTATACGTACCAGCAGGATCGGTGTTATTAATTGCTACGCAAAAGTCCTGAAGAGGACTTGGATCAGAGGCAGAGGCAAGGAGGGTGGCGAATGCTAATAGGGCAATAGCAGTTACAGGGAAATGAACTCCTTTCATCGCTGGCTAAAGTTTATAGGAGATTATCCTATAGATTAGCAAGGACTTGGACCTTGTACTTTGATATATACCGTGTAACTAAAGTAGTATTAGATGATCAGTTGCTTTGAGATGGATGCAAATTATGTATGGGGACACTTCTGTATTTATAGATTAGCAAGAGACACTGATGATGAACTGGTCTTGGATTTTCCTTCTCGATAATCGAAGCAGGTAAAGACTTGGTTGTAATTACGAATTGATTGAACTGGTCTTGGATTATAATTTAATATTAACTGAACTGGTCTTGGATTAACATTTATTATTAATAAAATTTAGTAAAACTAAAATATGCGTGTATAGGTGTTTTCAGTAACTAATTAAATCGATCTCAATTAAGATAGCCGAAATTAAAACTATAAATTATGAATAATTTGACACTTGAAATCAGAAGCTACTTATGTTTGAATTTTCCAGCACATAAATAATTTGACCGAGTCCCATTATTTGGTGTTTCAATATACAATATACAATTTTGCTTGAAAAAGAACAAGTGAAGAATATCCTGTTAATGATAACTTTAATCCCACAATTGTTGAGGGCAATTGATGCAACAAAGAAAAACTACAATATGAGATGAAAAACTAGAATTTTAAACTTTTGGATCATACGAGTATCCGATTTAATCGAGGATTTTAAACTTTTGGACCTGATTTCTCATGTAAATCCAAATTGATCAGAAGTGAACACTAAACAAAAATATGTCTACGTTGGTGCACTTGAATTTCGAAGTGGTCCAATATAGAATGAGTTTTACTATAAGGAATATATGTAGGGGTGGTTCGGTATGGGATACCATACCGAAACTAGTATGGTCGCGGCTTATTCAACTTCAAATATGGAGTGTTTAGACCATCTCCATCTTTGGGTTAAAACCTAAATTTTTTAATCCAGAAAATTTATGTCACATTCCGGCCTGGGCCTCCACCACATCTTCGTCCGGGCTCCCACCATATCCCGGGCTCAACTCTACCATACTACGATATTGTCCGTTTTGGGCCCCGACCACACCCTCTCGATTTTGTTTATGGGAACTCACACGAGAACTTCCCAGTGTGTCACCCATCTTGGGATTGCTCTCGCGCGAACTCGCTTAACTTCGGAGTTCCTACGGAACCCGAAGCCAGTGAGTTCCCAAAAGGCCTCGTGCTATTTGGAGATGAGCAGGTACATATAAGGCTTACAGGATCCACTCTCCAGGGCGATGTGGGATTTTACAATTTAGATTTTAATTCAGAAACAGTTTTTCTCCTTCAACCCTTCTAGGTTAAATTTTTAGCCTTAGATTATTAAATAATGAATTTAGGATAATTTCTTTCTTAAAGTAACTTTTAAAAAAAAAAAATTATGTAGACTATCATAATTTAATTTTATGAACATTTTAACCTAAAAATATTTAGATTCCAATATATATTGAAAAATCACTAAACCGACACCATAAAACTCGTGGAACACTACGAAAGAATATGAAACACATAAAATATTTTTTTTTAATTACTTTAGCAGTTGGATTTAAATTTGGACCGTTAGATATCTTTTTTTACCGTTGGATTTGATCAAGTTAGATCTTAATCATTGAATTCAACGAATTTATAAATATAAAACTAAAAAAAATATACATATATGGTAGGTCAGCTCCACTAACGGAATCCTAGGCTAAGCCCTGATTTGGTACTTAGGTGATTTTAAAAAAAGTGGTAGTAGTAGCTGCTAGATGATCAGTTGCTTTGAGATGGATGAAAATTAGGTATGGGGACACTTCTGTATTTATAGATTAGCAAGAGACACTGATGATGAACTGGTCTTGGATTTTCCCTCTCGATAATCGAAGCAGGTAAAAGACTTGGATTAATTTTTAGAAGCAGGTATAGACTTGGTTGTAACTACTAATTAATTGAACTGGTCTGGATTAAAATTCAATATTAATATGTACCAATTCTTTTGGCAATAAGCCACTAACCGTATTGCAGTTTGGTATGCGGTCGATTACCCTAATAGTTAGAGATACATTACACTTGGGTTCAAATCCTCATTTCTCTCAGTGTTGATTAATTTTATTTAAAAAAAAAAAATTAAAACTGAATTGCATTTTTTGTTCATCGGGAATTTTATTGAAAATATTGTTAAAAATACATGCATATATATGTGTTAATTAAATCGATCTCAATTAAGATAGCCAGAAGTTAAAATTACAATATGAATAAAAAGGACGATCAACCATGCATTAAGATAGAATTTTCAAAAGCTTAATTTGACTGAGTCCCACTTTTTGTTGTTTCAATGAATAAATAAAATATATAATCTTGCTTGAAAAAAGAACAAGTGAAGAATATCAGGCTAAAGGTACATTTAGTAAAGGTCTGTGAGGTATATACATATTTATACAATGAGGAAGATGGAGAGGAAATGAATTAATTAGCCGTTGATATTATATTACAATCAATTGAAGTATTCCAAAGCGTAATGCTCTCTTAGTGGATAACATATATGAATTGGCACTTGTTCTCCGACAGTAATTTTATTTTTATTTCTATTTTATATTAATTATATGGAGAAATTATTTCTAGGGCTTAATAAATGGCCCAACTGCTTCTATGGAGCTTATAAAACTTTCCTTAACGCATATATCAAAATATTTGGAAATTCAAAATTTTCATTTCACGAAAACTGTGAGCTTTTTACTAATTTCGAAAGTAGTGAATGTAAACCTTTTTTTTTTATCTTTTTGGTTGATCGATAAGCTTTTCAATAATTTGTGTAGGGCTTTTATTGATTTTTTTTGAATCTCTAATATCACTTTAGCTCACCACCAGTATTTTATATTTTGTTAATTTCACCACTTTAAAAATCCGAAAATAATACTTATGGGTCTTATTAGTGGTACAACTACTTCCGAATACCTTATAAAACTTTCTCTAATGCATATACCAAAAAATTGGCAAATATTCAAAATTTACATTTTCACGAAAACTGTGAGTTATAAATTACGTTTATGGATCAATTTTGCTAATTTCATAAGCAGTGATCGTAAATCTACTTATTTGTGTAATTTTGATCGATCAATAAACTTCTTAATAATCTATGTAGGGCCCGTAATGATTTTTCTAGATCTCATATAATACTTACACTCTGCGCTAGTGTTTATTTATTTTTCTATTTCATCACATTAAAAATTTGCAAAATATACATACAGGTCTTAATAAATGGTCCAACTACTTCTGAAGAGCTTATAATATTTTGTTTAACGCAATGTTCTAAAAAGAGCCTAGGCGGCCGCCTAGGGGCTGGGCGGTGGTGACCCGAGGAGTTTTCTCGCAAATAGGTTGGAAAAATCGCTTGGGCTCTAGACGGGCGAGCCAGCCCTAGGTGGCTCTAGGCGGGTTAGGCGGTGCTAGGCGGCTAGGAGGTTTTTTTTTTTTTTTTTTTTTTGAAATTAAAAAAAAATCCTATCTACATTACTATATTTCCTTATTTTCCTTCTATTTTGCATTTTATGTGGTTTTAAATTGTGAACTTATTATACATGTGTCATCCTATAATACTCCTCACTATGGTTCTATGGCATATATGCTTAATGTGTTTTTAAATTTTGGACTTGTTGGATACTCTTGTTGCATTTTATTATTCTTTTATTATCTTATCCATGAATCTCATACAAGTTTAATTTTTTGTAAGTATCAATATGCACTTATTTACAAGATATACAAGAAATTTACCTAAATCCGCCGAGCCGCCTAGGCGCTAAGCTCTAGCCCGCCGCCCGACTAGCACCTAGCGTTTTTTAGAACCTTAACGCGTATACCATAAAAATTGCAATAGTTGAAAATTTGCATTTTTCACGAAAATGCTGTGTCACGATTTTGGATCGATTTTACAAATCTATAAACAAGTGATCTCAGCCTACTTTCGGGTCATTTTGGTCAATCTATAAGCTTCTCAATGATCTGTATAGGGCTCTTAATGATTTTTTCGGATCTCAGATATCATTTCCGCTCTCCGTTAGTGTTAATTTATTTTTCTATTTCACTACATTAATAATCCGTAAAAAACAACTTATAGGTCTTAAAAAATGGTCCAACTACCTCCAAAGAGCTTATAAAACTTTCTTGAATGTGTATACCAAAACAATTGCAAATGTTCAAAATTGCATTTTTCATGAAAGCAGTGAGCTATATAAGTCACGATTACAGATCAATTTTGCTAATTT
Organism: Pyrus communis; assembly: GCF_963583255.1. Lineage (NCBI taxonomy): Eukaryota > Viridiplantae > Streptophyta > Magnoliopsida > Rosales > Rosaceae > Pyrus > Pyrus communis. The sequence goes on along the minus strand of NC_084814.1, from coordinate 26,047,923 downwards.
CTAAGGTAGTGATTGTAAGCCTACTTTCATATCATTTTGGTTGAGCAATAAGCTTCTCAATAATCTGTGTATGGCTCTTAATGATTTTTCTAGATCTCGGATATCATTTTCGCCCAGTGCCAGTGTTTATTTATTTTTCTATTTCATCACATTTAAAAATCTGTAACTTATAATTCTGAGTCCTAAAGAACTGTCAAACCACTTCCGAAGAGCTTATAATACTTTCTTTGAAGTGTATACTACAAAAATTGCAAATGTTCAAAAGTTTCATTTTTCATTAAAACTTTGAGCTATAACTCACGATTTTGGATCAATTTTGCTAGTCTTTAAACTAGTGATTATAAACCTACTTTCGTGTCATTTTGATTGATAAATAAGCTTCTCAATAATCTGTGTAGGCTCTTAATGATTTTTTCAAATCCCGGAAATCATTTGTGTTCGTTGTTAGTGTTTATTTATTTTTCTTTTCACCATAGTAATAATCCGTAAAAAAAACTTATAGGTCTTAAAAAATGGTCCAACTACTTCTGAAGAGCTTATAAAACAGTCTTTAATGCGTATACCAAAAAAATTGCAAATGTTTAAAATTTTCATCTTTCACAAAAACTGTGAGCTATAAGTCACAATTACGGATCGTTTTTGCATATTTCTAAAGTACTGATCGTAAGTCTACTTTCATGTCAATTTGGTTGACCAATAAGCTTCTCAATAATCTGTGTAGGGCTCTTAATGATTTTCTTAGACATCGGATATCATTTTCGTTCAGTGCCAGTGTTTATTTATTTTTTTGTTTCACCACATTAAATGTCTGTAATATATGATTACGAGTCCTAAAAAACGATTGAACCACTTTTGAAGAGCTTATAATACTTTCTATAAAGCGTATACCAAAAAAAAAAAATTAAACATTCAAAAGTTTTATTTTTCATTAAAACTGTGAGCTATAAGTCATGATTTTGGATCAATTTTGCCAATCTTTAAACTAGTCATTAAAATTGTAAGCCTACCTTCGTGTCATTTTGATTGATCAATAAGCTTCTCAATAATCTGTGGAGGGCACTTAATGATTTTTCGAGATCTCGGTTATCGTTTTCGCTGAGCGCCAATGTTTGTTTATTTTTCTATTTCACCAAAAAAAAAAATCTATAAAATATACTTACGAGTCCTAAAAATTTGTCCAACCACTTTCGAAGAGCTCATAATACTTTCTTTAAAGTGTACATAAAAAAAATTACAAATTTTCAAAAGTTTCATTTTTCATTAAAAATGTGAGCTATAACTCACGATTTTGGATCAATTTTGCTAATATTTAAGCCATACGCAATTTTGTTAATATTTAAACTTAAGATTATTAGTCTTAAAAAATTGTCGAACCACTTCCGAAGAGCTTATAATACTTTCTATGAAGCATATACCAAAAAATTGCTATTTCACCACATTAATAACCCGTTAAAAAACCATGTGTTTATATATTTGCAAATGTTCAAAATTTACATTTTTCACAAAAACTGCAAGCAATATGTCATGATTACGAATTGATTTTGTTAATTTCTAAAGTAGTTGTCGAAAGCCTACCTTCTTGCCATTTTATTTGATCGATAAGCTTCTCAATAATCTGTGTAGAGCTCTTAATGATTTTTAGATCTCGAATATCATTTTCGCCCAGCCAATGTTTATTTATTTTTCTATTTCCCCATTTTTAAAAATCAGTAACATATAATCATGAGTCCTAAAAAAATGTCGAACCACTTCCGAAGAGCTTATAATACTTTCTTAGAAGTGTATACCAAAAAAATTGCAAATGCTCAAGTTTCATTTTTCATTAAAACTATGAGTTATAACTCATGATTTGGATCAATTTTGCTAATCTTTAAACTAGTGATCGTAAGCCTGCTTTCTTGTCATTTTGATCAATCAATAAGCTTCTCAATAATCTGTTTAGGGCTCTTAATGATTTCTTCGGATCTTGGATATCATTTCCGCTCTTCGCTAGTGTTTATTTATTTTTCTATTTCACCACATTAATAATCCGTAAAAAAAACTTATAGGTCTTAAAAAATGGGCCAACTAATTCCGAAGAGTTTATAAGACAGTCATGAATGCATATACCAAAAAATTTGCAAATGTTCAAGATTTGCATTTTGCACGACTACTGTAATCTATAAGTCACGATTACGGATCGATTTTGCTAATTTCTAAAGTAGTGATCGTAAGCCTACTTTCGTGTCATTTTGCTTGATCAATAAGCTTCTCAAAAGTCTATGTAGGCCTCTTAATGATTTTACTAAATCTCGGATATCATTTTCGCTTAGGGCCAGTATTTTTTTTTTTTTTCTATTTCACCACAAAAAAAAAATCCATAAAATATATCCTTGTGAGTCATAAAAACTTTCCAACCACTTCCGAAGAGCTTATAATACTTTCTTTAGAGTGTATACCAAAAAAGTTGTAAATGTTCAAAAGTTTCATTTTTCGTTAAAACTGTGAGCAATAAGTCATGATTTGGGATCAATTTGTGTAATCTTTAAACTAGTGATCGTAAGCCTACTTTCGTTTCATTTTGATCGATCAATAAGCTTCTCAATAATCTGTTTAAAGGGCTCTTAATGATATTTTTTTTGGATCTCGGATATCATTTCCCCTCCCTAGTAGCGTTTATTTATTATTCTATTTCACCACATTAATAATCCGTAAAAATGAATTATAGGTCTTAAAAAATAGGCCAACTACTTCCGAGGAGCTTAAAAGACATTCTTGAATGCATATACCAAAAAATTTGCAAATTTTCAAAATTTGCATTTTTCATTAAAAGTGTGACATCCCGTCCCGGGATTATTAAAACGTACTAGTGAAATGACATTTTAGCCCCTAGTTCGTTTCGTTATTCTGTTGGTGGGTGGTGTGGTGTTGGCATGTGTTGGGCCACACACACACACACACATACACTGTCCCTATCTCTCTCCCTCTGTCTTCTCCCTATCTCTCTCTCCCCCGAGCTCCCATTTCCACTGTAAACGTACGGACACACACCAAGAACCATTATACCGTAGCAGATCGAGGAAACCAAGGGTGCAGTTGTGATCGTGAGGTCGAGGGGATCACGAATATACCATTTTCAGGTAGGAACTTCGACGTTTTCACGTCGATTTCATAAGCTCCGATTTGTGTACTGTTCATGCAAACTTATTCTAGCTTGTTTTTGGACTTTTGAAGCTTGTAGTTGTGTTCGTGAGGTCCCAAGGAACCTCGGAGTGTATCGTTGGACGGAAGTGGACGTCAGAAAAGCTTGGTTCGGAGTTGGCCGAGTTTTGAGTTTTGTGACAGGTACGATCGCGTGGTTTTTAGCTTTTAAAAGTTGTATAGCGTGATTCTACTAGTCTAGGGCTTTCTTTTGGTACAAGAATCATAGAAAATGGTTGAAAAACGAAGGAGAATAGTGAGTTTGAAGTTTTCCCAGTTTTCCGGTGACCGAAGTTCGGCGAGGGTAGACCGGAGAAGAAACAGGAATATTCCGTTAAGTTTAACGGAATATTCCTAACGGCAGTAACGGTATCCGGTTAGGTTTAACGGAATATTCCGAAATTTTGACGGAATATTCCTGACGGCGTCAATTGACACCGTCAGTGTGCATGGCACGTGGCCGCGCGTGGGGGCGCGTAGGTCCGTGCCTATTTCGGCGCGTGGGGGCGCGTGAGGGGTCCAAAAATTATTTTAAAAATATGGTTGTGATCCTGAGGTGGTGTAGAGCACGTTGGTATATTCATTTGTCCATTTTGAGCAATGTATGAGAAGTTATTACGAGAAGTTGGTTATGTGCTTTAAAGTTAACGTTTTTATAGCTATTTCGCATATAGGTGACACGTACCCCGATGACGAGCGTGCACACGCGAGGCAGGGGGGCTACGACCCTTCTACATACCAGTGAGTGGGCTTTTGGTTTTCCGTATATACCTATATACTATATTTTCCCAGAACTTGAATAAATGTTTATTCATTATGCCATGCATTACATTATCGTTTTTCGTGCATCGTTGGGTACGTTATTAGTTGCATATACTTATACATATGCATATTGGGTGCTGTGGACGCACAGGTAAGTGTCAGGTAAGCGTTATTCACGTTTATGTTTCAGTAATGGTTTGAGATAGTTAGAGAGCTCATAACCTGCACCTCCGGTGTTAGTGCTCCCGCCCGTGGCCAGGGCACAGTCCTTCACGTGATGTTCACCTCCCGCACCTTATGCTCACCTTGGATTCAAGGTAGGTGCACAGGCCTGTCGTACAGACCACTTTAGGTGGTTCCGACTCGTAGGTGACCCGCGATTATTCGCCCAGTCTTCACGTGATTGTAGCACTTATTTACACCCAGGTCTGTCGTACAGACCACTTTAGGTGGTTCCGACTCGTGGGCAGGTTTAGATATTGAGATTGAGATTTGAGCTCTAGATGCAGCCGTACAGGTCACGTTAGGTGACTCCGGCTGCCAGATTACATGATATTGATATGTTTATACCTGGGCACTTGCATATCGTTATGAGATTTCAGCATGGCATATTATCGAGCATGATTGATATACCTTTGAGCATATTTGGCATATCTATTATGTGTATATATTTTCTGGGAAGTATACAGGTTTTACGGCGAGGGGTTAGAAAGTATTTTATAAATGGTTTTCGAAAGCTTTGTTTTTGCCCACTCACACTTTGTTTTGCGCCCCTCCAGGTTCTAGTTGAGTAGCAGTTCCGGTGGTTTCCCAGAGGGCTTGTTCGGCACTTCTGACAGACACCTATCATTGTAGGATCACCTTCGGGTGAACTATTGTCGCATATTCTTCTTTTGGACTGCTGTTGTCTGGCTCTGAATTTGTGACTCACACGCTAGCACTTATTTAGTACTTTGTATGCTAGTTTAGTTTTTAATTATTCGTACTTATATTATTACTTTTTTTTAGCTTCCGCACGTGCACATGGCTACGTCACCTTAGTGTGACGGCCAGCACGCTCCGATCTCGGTCGGGGCGTGTCAAAAAGTGTGAGCAATAAGTCACAATTACGGATCAATTTTGCTAATTTCTAAAGTAGTGATCGTAAGCCTAATTTTGTGTGATTTGGAATGATCAATAGGCTTCTCAATAATCTATGTAGGGCTCTTAATGATTTTTCTATATCTCGGATATCATTTTCGCTCAGCGCCAGTGTTTGTTTATTTTTCTATTTCACCACAAAAAATTAAAAAAATTAAAAAAAGGGTAAAATATCCTTATGAGTCCTAAAAAACTGTCCAACCACTTTCGAAGAGCTGATAATACTTTCTTTAAAGTGTATACCAAAAAAATTGCAAATGTTCAAAAGTTTCATTTTTCAGTAAAATTGTGAGACTCACAATTTTGCTAATCTTTAAACTAGTGATCATAAGCCTACGTTCATGTCATTTTGATTGATAAATAAACTTCTCAATAATATGTTAGGCTCTTAATGATTTTTTCAAATCACGGATATCATTTGCGTTCGCCGCCAATGTTTATTTATTTTTCTTTTCACCACAGTAATAATCCGTAAAAAAAACTTATAAGTCTTAAAAAATGATCCAACTACTTCCGAAGATCTTATAAAACAGTCTTTAATGCGTATACCAAAAAATTTGTAAATGTTGATAATTTTCATTTTTCGCGAAAAGTGTGAGCTATAAGTCACGATTACGGATCGGTTTTGCTTATTTCTAAAGTAGTGATCGTAAGTCTACTTTCGTGTCAGTTTGGTTGACCAATAAGCTTCTCAATAATCTGTGTCAATTTGGTTGACCAATAAGCTTCTCTATAATGGTTTTAGACCTCGAATATCGTTTTTGTTTAGCACCATTGTTTATTTATTTTTCTGTTTCACCACATTAAATGTATGTAATATATGATTATGAGGCCTAAAAAACAGTCGAACCACTTTCGAAGAGCTTATAATACTTTCTATAAAGTGTATACCAAAAAAAATTTAAACATTCAAAAGTTTCATTTTTCATTAAAACTGTGAGCTATAAGTCACGATTTTGGATCAATTTTGCCAATCCTTAAACTAGTGATCATAAGCCTACTTTCGTGTCATTTTGATTGATGAATAAGTTTCTCAATAATATGTGGAGGGCACTTTATGATTTTTCTAGATCTCGGTTACCGTTTTCGTTGAGCGCCAATGTTTGTTTATTTTTCTATTTCACCAAAAAAAAAATGCATAAAATATACTTATGAGTCCAAAAAAATTGTCCAACCACTTTCGAAGAGCTTATAATACTTTCTTTAAAGCGTATATCAAAAAAGTTACAAAATTTCAAAAATTTCATTTTTCATTAAAATTGTGAGCCATAAGTCACGATTTAGGATCAATTTTGTTAATATTTAAGCCATACACAATTTTGCTAATATTTAAACATAAGATTATCAGTCTTAAAAAACTGTCGAACCACTTCCGAAGAGCTTATAATACTTTCTATAAAGCATATACCAAAAAAATTGCTATTTCACCACATTAATAACCTGTTAAAAAAAAAAAAAAAAAAAAAAAAAACTTATGGGTCTTAAAAAATGGTCCAACCACTTCCGATGAGCTTATAAAAAATTCTTGATTGCGTATACCAAAAAATTTCCAAATGTTCAAAACTTGCATTTTTTCACGAAAACTGTGAGCAATATAAGTCACAATTATGAATCGATTTTGCTAATTTCTAAAGTAGTGGTTGGAAGCCTGCCTTCTTGTCATTTTGTTTGATCAATAAGCTTCTTAATAATCTGTGTAAGGCTCTTAATGATTTTTCCAAATCTTGGATATCATTTTCGCCCAACGCTAGTGTTTATTTATTTTTCTATTTCACCACATTTAAAAATCCGTAACATATAATTATGAGTCCAAAAAAACTGTAGAACCACTTCCGAAGAGCTTATAATACTTTCTTTGAAGTGTGTACCGAAAAAAATTGCAAATGTTCAAAAGTTTCATTTTTCATTAAAACTGTGAGCTATAACTCACGATTTGGATCAATTTTGCTAGTTTTTAAACTAGTGATCGTAAGCCCACTTTCATGCCATTTTGATCTATCAATAAGCTTCTCAATAATCTGTGTAGGGCTTTTAACGATTTTACTAGATCTCAGATATCACTTTCGCTTAGCGCTAGTTTTTGTTTATTTTTCTATTTCACCACCAAAAAAATCCATAAAATATTCTTATGAGTCCTAAAAAAATGTCCAACTACTTTCGAAGAGCTTATAATACTTTAAAGCGTATAACAAAAAAATTGCAAATGTTCAAAAGTGTCTTTTTTCATTAAAACTGTGAACAATAAATCTTGATTTTGGATCAATTTTGCTAATCTTTAAACCAGTGATCGTAAGCCAACTTTCATGTCATTTTGATGGATCAATAAGCTTCTCAATAATCTGTTTAGGGAGCCACTTAGTACTACGGTCTAGTGGTATTCCTCTTCACTTGTAAGTGAGAGGTTTTAGGTTAGATTCTCCCCATAGCCCAATGTGACGATAAGCCCGCCCCCTTCCCCTTAGTATAGATAATATCGTTTGTTCAAAAAAAAATAAAAAATAAAATAAAATCTGTTTAGGGCTCTTAATGATTTTTTCAGATCTCGGACGTCATTTCCACTCCCCACTAGCATTTATTTATTTATTTTTCTATTTCACCACATTAATAATGTAACATCCCGTCCCAAATTTCATTTTAACGTACGTGTGAATTTACGATTTTACCCCTAATTTGTTCGTTTACGCTTAGTGTTGTGTTGTGTGGGTTGTGGGACCACACACACTCATACATTTTCTTTTTCTTCCCGGGATTCCCTCCCTCTTTCCCTCACTTTCTGTCACTCTGTCTCTCTCTCTCTCTCTTCCTCCCCGAGTTCATCTTCTTCTTCTTCTTCATTCTGCATACGGACACACACACAAACCAACTCAAACCTTCACCAATTAAGGAACCAATTACACCATTGAACTCGTGAGGTTGTGAGGAGCACAACCATATCAATTCCAGGTAAGAATTCGAACGTTTTCACGTCGTTTCAACAATGGCCGAATTATGCACTGTTCATGCAAACCTAATCTAGCTTGTTTTAGGAGATTCTAAGCTTGTAGTTGTGTTTGTGAGGTTCCCAGGAGCTTGGGAGTAGTTCGTTGGACGAATTTGGACGTCGGGAAGGCTAGGTTCGAAGTTGGCCGAACTTGGATCGTTGTTGCAGGTGAGATTCCATGGTTTTTAGGCCTTAAAACTTGTTGGGTCATGTTCTACTAGCTTTAAGGTTGATTTTGGTGCAAGAAACGTGGAAAAAGGTGGAAAAACGAGAGAGAAATAGTGAGTTGCAGGTTTTCCGGCGACGGCGACGGTGCCGGCGTCGGGGACAGACTGGAGAAGGAGACGGAATATTCCGTCAAAGTTGACGGAATATTCCTGACACCGTTAACGGCATCTGGTTAGATTTAACGGAATATTCCGTTAGTTGACGGAATATTCCTGACGGCGTCTGTTGACACCGTCAGTGTGCATGGCACGTGGCCGCGCGTGGGGGACGCGTAGGGCCGTGCCTTGGCCGGCGCGTGGGGGCGCGTGCGGGGTCCAAAAATTATTCTAAAAATATGGGTGTGATCCTGAGGTTGTGTAGATCACGTTGGTATATTCAATTGTCCATTTTGAGCAATGTATGAGAAGTTATTACGAGAAGTTGGTTATGTGCTTTTAAATTAACGTTTTCGTAGCTTTTTCGCGTATAGTTGATTCGTATTCCGAGAACGAGCGTACACACTCGAGGCAGGGGGGCTACGACCCTTCCAATTATCAGTGAGTGGGCTTTTGTTTTCCGTATATACCTATATACATATTAATTCCCAGAAATTTAGTATAATGCTTATTTGTTATATGTCACTCCTTTTATATAATTGGTGGTTATGCATGATTAGTTGCATATACGTTAATTATATATATGTGTATTTGGTGCTGTGGACGCACAGGTAAGTGCCAGGTAAAGGTTATTCATATTTACATTCAGTAGTAGTTTGAAATGCTTAGAGAGCTCATAATCTGCACCCCGGTGTTAGTGCTCCCGCCCAGGGCCAAGGCATAGTCCTTCACGTGATGTTCACCCGCACCACACGCTCATCTTGGATCCAAGTTAGGTGCATAGGCTTGTCGTACAGACCACATTAGGTGGTTCCGACTCGGAGGTGACCCGCGATTATTCGCATAGTCTTCACGTGATCGTAGCACTAGAGCGTATATATTACACCTAGCCTTGTCGTACAGACCACGTTAGGTGGTTCCGACTCGTGTGCAGATTCAGTTATTGAGTTGAGATTGGAGCTCTAGATGCAGCCGTACAGGTCACGTTAGGTGACTCCCGGCTGCCAGATTGTATGCTATTAATGTGAATTACGCTTGAGTACTTACATTTAATTATGAGATTCCGTTGTGGCATATTCTAGAGCATGATTGGCATATCTTAGAGCATGATTGGCATATCTATACATACGTATATATGTTCATTTTCTGGGAAGTATACAGGTTTTACGGCGAGGGGTTAGAATGTGTTTTACTAAAGAGTTTTCAAAGAACTTTGTTTTTGCCCACTCACGCTTTTGTTTTTGCGCCCCTCCAGGTTCTAGTGGTCTAGCAGATTCGGTGGTTTTTCCCAGAGGGCGTCCCGGCATTTCTGACAGACACTCACCATTGTAGGGTCACCTTCGGGTGTAATTATGTCGTATCTTTCCTTTTCGACTGCTGTAGACTTGCTCTGAAATTGTGTCTTACATACGCTAGCACTTGTTTTAGTACTTTGCATGCTAGTTTTTAATTATTCGTACTTTTATATTACCTTCTTAATAGCTTCCGCACGCGCACATGGCTACGTCACCTTCGAGTGACGGCCAGCACTCCCTGATCTCGGTCGGGGTGTGTCAGCTTGGTATCAGAGCTTAGGTTTGGCAGTCCTGTGTCTTTGTGAGTATTCTAATAGTTGGTGTCTTCTGTCAGAATCATGCCGCCTCGTCGGGAACCACGTCGTTCTTCTGAGTCTAACTTCCCCGATTTTGCTCAGTTGGGGGAAGTTATTGCTACAGCCCTTCAGACAGCTATCCGCCCTCCCCAGAGGACTCCTCTGGAGACTATGTATAACCTGAAGTTTAATAAGTTCAATGGTAGTGAGGGTCATGAAGGCGCGGAGCGATGGTTGGAACACATAGAGAAGACTTTCCGTGTGTTGCATAACCAGGGGAACCTTCCTATGGACAGGTGGGTCGAGACAACCTCATGGTTTCTGGAGATGGAGTCTGCAGCCTGGTGGGAACAGGAGCTTCGTAGGTTGACTCCAGCTCAGAGTACGGATTGGAATGTTTTCAAGGATGTATTTCAGAGGAGATTTGTACCCCCTGAGTATATTGATCGTAAGAAACAAGAATTCACTGAGTTGAAACAGCGGAAGTTGACGGCTAACGAGTATTATCGTAAGTTCACTGATCTGTCTCGTTACCATCCGGACGTCGCAAGTAATCCGGCGGAGATGCTCCGTCGTTTCCGCTTAGGCACTAAGAAGAGATGGCGTTCTATGGCAACTACTACTTACTGTGAGTCCTACCAGGAGTTCTATGAGATACTATTGAGGATTGAGGACTCTGAGAATATGTCGAGTGACAGTGATGAAGAGAAAAACGGCAATCAGAAGAAAGATGACAAAGGAAAAGGTCAGATGTCGCTTGGGCCTCGCCAAACTCAGAACTTCAAAAGAGGTGGTACTAGTTCGAGTTCGTCTAGTAGTGGTTTCAGTGCCTCTGGACAAGGACGAGGAGGTAGGTTTTATGGAGGTGCTCGAGGCCAGAGACAAGGTGATGGTGGTCGAAACCAAGTTCCATTTTGCCGTAGATGTAATAACCGACATTTCGGCGAGTGCAGGCGTGGCAGCGGTGGTTGTTTCACGTGTGGACAGATGGGACATAGAGCAATGAATTGTCCCCAGGGTCAGCAGCAGAGGCCGCAGCAGACCTTTATGCCGCCACCTGCACCGATTCAGCAAATCCAAGGTCCGAGTAATTATGGTCAAGCAGGTAGAGGTGGTGCCTATCACTATCAGGGTGATGTTGTTCCCTATGCTCCGGGACTGTATCAATACCCCCAGGACCCGTATTCACAGGGTGGTTATCCCCCGTATCCCAGCAACTACATGCCGTATCCTCCAGCTCCAACGGGTGGTTCTCAGTGGTACCCAGGAGGACAGTATCAGCAGAGTGAGATTGCTACTAGTAGTGCAGGGTCTTCGAGATAGATGGGTCAGCCCAGTCAGGGGCGTGGAGCTCAAGGTCGCGGTGTTCAAGCTAGCAGAGGTCGTGGCGGACGACAGCAGGGCCAGGGGCGTATTCACAATATTTCCCTGCAGGATGCTCAGAACAACCCGGACTTGATTATAGGTACGTTAAACATTCTTGGTTATTTTGCTAGAGTCTTAATTGATTGTGGAGCTACACATTCCGTTATTTCTCATACATTTGCTCAAGTAACGCAACCTCGCCCCACACCTCTAGGGTACGATTTAGAGTTCGCTATGCCTAGAGGAGAGAGATGTGTTGTAGATTGTATGTACCCAGGATGTCCAGTGATAGTAGAGGGTGTTGTTATGCCAGCGGATCTTATCCCGTTAGATATTGTCGATTTTGATGTGATTTTGGGCACGGATTGGTTGCATTTCTATCGTGCCAACATTGATTGTTACGGGAAAGTAGTTACGTTTCACCGTCCTGGATTACCTGAGGTTACTTTTGTGGGTGAGCAGAGTGGGGTGAGACACGGTGTTATTTCGGTTTTACGAGCAAAGAAGTTGTTATCTAAAGGTTGTCAGGGGTATCTAGCTCATGTGGTGCTAGAGGAGACCGTTCCTAGCAGAATTGAGGATGTGAGAGTGGTCAGACACTTCCCTGATGTTTTTCCTGAGGATTTACCTGGTTTACCCCCAGATCGAGACGTGGATTTCACTATTGAGTTACTTCCAGGTACTAATCCTATTTCATTAACTCCTTATCGTATGGCTCCCGCTGAGTTAAGGGAATTGAAAGTGCAGCTACAGGAATTAGTGGATAAAGGGTTTATTCAGCCTAGTACTTCGCCTTGGGGCGCTCCAGTGTTGTTTGTGAGGAAGAAAGATGGGACTTTGAGGCTGTGTATCGACTACAGGCAATTGAATCGGGTGACGATTAAAAACCGTTATCCATTGCCTCGTATCGACGATTTGTTTGATCAGCTGAGAGGTGCTTGTGTATTTTCTAAGATAGACTTGAGGTCTGGGTACTATCAGCTGAAGATTAGTAGGGATGATGTTCCTAAGACGGCGTTCAGGACTCGTTACGGTCATTACGAGTTTCTGGTTATGCCATTTGGGTTGACGAATGCACCAGCAGCTTTTATGGATTTAATGAACCGAGTATTCCAGCCTTACTTGGATAGATTTGTTATTGTCTTCATTGACGATATTCTGGTGTATTCTAAATCCAAAGCGGAGCATGTCCGACATCTTACTTTGGTGTTGAAAAGGTTGAGGGAACACCAATTGTATGCTAAGTTTAGCAAGTGCCAGTTCTGGTTAGATCAAGTTGCATTTTTGGGGCACATCATTTCTGCTCAAGGTATTTTGGTTGATCCTCAGAAGGTTGCAGCTGTGGAGAGTTGGGAGCAACCACGAACCGTCACTGAGGTGAGAAGTTTCATTGGTTTGGCGGGATATTATCGGAGATTCGTTAAGGATTTTTCGGTGATTGCCTTGCCACTGACGAGGTTAACAAGGAAAGACGTTAAGTTTGAGTGGAATGATAAGTGTGAGCAGAGTTTCCAACAGTTGAAGCATTGTCTTACTAATGCACCTGTTTTGGCACTCCCGGACGATAGTGGTGATTTCGAGGTTTATAGCGATGCTTCCTTGAATGGTCTGGGATGTGTATTGATGCAGCATGGTAGGGTGATTGCTTATGCTTCGAGGCAGTTGAAACCCCATGAAATGAATTACCCTACACATGATTTGGAGTTGGCTGCTATCATCTTTGCGTTGAAGTTGTGGAGACATTATCTTTACGGAGAGAAGTGTAGGATCTTCACAGATCACAAAAGTCTTCAATATCTCTTCACCCAGAAGGAACTTAATCTTCGTCAACGGAGGTGGTTGGAGTTGCTCAGCGATTACGATTGCACGATTGATTATCACCCTGGTCGTGCGAATGTAGTGGCCGATGCACTTAGCAGAAAGTCACATGGCCGTATTAATGCGTTGTACGCTAGTCGTATTCCTCTTTTAGTGGACTTGCGTGCTACGGGAGTAAAATTAGAAGCAGAAGATCGAGATGTGGCGTTACTTGCTAATTTTCAAGTTAGGCCAATCTTGGTTGATCGGGTGCTTGAAGCTCAAGTAACTGATGAGCAGATTCAAGAACTAATTCGAGCTCGAGATCAAGGAAGGAGGCGAGATCTCAGAGTTCGTGATTCTGATGGCATGTTGATGTTAGAGGGTAGAATGTTTGTGCCTAGTAGTGTGGAGTTGAAGAAGGAAATTCTCGATGAAGCACATATCTCGGCTTATGCCATGCACCCAGGAGCGACAAAAATGTATCATACCATTCGACCATTTTACTATTGGCCGGGTATAAAAAGGGAGATAGCCGAGTATGTGAGCAGGTGTGCTGTTTGTCAGCAGGTTAAGGCAGAAAGAAAGAAGCCGTTTGGGCTGTTGCAACCGCTTCCCGTTCCAGAATGGAAGTGGGAAAATATCACTATGGATTTTGTGTACAAGCTCCCGCGTACACATAATGGATTTGACGGCATTTGGGTGATCGTTGATCGGCTCACTAAGTCAGCACATTTTATTCCAGTAAGAGAGAAGTATTCTTTGAGCCGGTTAGCGGAATTGTTTATCTCAAAGGTTGTGAAGTACCATGGTGTCCCTGTGAGTATTGTCTCGGATCGTGATCCACGATTCACATCGAAGTTTTGGGTAGCTTTTCAAGAAGCTTTGGGTACGAGACTACTTTACAGTACGGCATATCATCCACAGACGGACGGACAGTCCGAGAGAACTATTCAGACCTTAGAAGATATGCTGCGAGCTTCGGTGTTGCAGTTTACCGATGATTGGCACCAGCGGTTAGATTTGATGGAATTTGCTTACAACAACAGTTTCCATTCAAGCATTGGCATGGCGCCATTTGAGGCCTTGTATGGTAGATCTTGTCGCACTCCGTTATGTTGGTCAGAGGTTGGAGAAAGAGTCTTAGTAGGCCCGGAGATTGTCGAGGAGACTACTCAAAATGTTCAGGTAATTAGGTCTAACCTGAAAGCAGCTCAGGACAGGCAGAAAAGTTTAGCAGATCGGCATGCTACGGACAGAACGTATGAGGTCGGAGATTGGGTATTTCTAAAGCTTTCACCGTGGAGAGGTGTTGTGCGGTTTGGAAAGAAAGGGAAGTTGAGTCCCAGGTACATTGGACCATACACGGTCACAGAAAGAGTTGGTGAGGTAGCTTACAGGTTGGAGTTGCCTCCGGAGTTGGCTAAAGTACATAATATTTTTCACGTGTCTATGCTCCGACATTATGTTGCTGATCCATCACATGTGATACCTCCTCAACCGTTAGAGATAAATCCAGATTTGACGTATGACGAGGAGCCGTTAACGATCTTAGATTGGAAAGAGAAGGTTCTGAGGAACAAGACGGTGAATTTGGTGAAAGTCTTGTGGAGGAATCACTCGGTTGAAGAAGCGACATGGGAGACAGAAAATAGGATGAGGGATTTGTATCCTAGATTGTTCTTTGACCATTAGGGGTGTATTTAGTTATTTTGAATTTCGGGACGAAATTCTATTAAGGTGGGTAGGTTGTAACATCCCGTCCCAAATTTCATTTTAACGTACGTGTGAATTTACGATTTTACCCCTAATTTGTTCGTTTACGCTTAGTGTTGTGTTGTGTGGGTTGTGGGACCACACACACTCATACATTTTCTTTTTCTTCCCGGGATTCCCTCCCTCTTTCCCTCACTTTCTGTCACTCTGTCTCTCTCTCTCTCTCTTCCTCCCCGAGTTCATCTTCTTCTTCTTCTTCATTCTGAATACGGACACACACACAAACCAACTCAAACCTTCACCAATTAAGGAACCAATTACACCATTGAACTCGTGAGGTTGTGAGGAGCACAACCATATCAATTCCAGGTAAGAATTCGAACGTTTTCACGTCGTTTCAACAATGGCCGAATTATGCACTGTTCATGCAAACCTAATCTAGCTTGTTTTAGGAGATTCTAAGCTTGTAGTTGTGTTTGTGAGGTTCCCAGGAGCTTGGGAGTAGTTTGTTGGACGAATTTGGACGTCGGGAAGGCTAGGTTCGAAGTTGGCCGAACTTGGATCGTTGTTGCAGGTGAGATTCCATGGTTTTTAGGCCTTAAAACTTGTTGGGTCATGTTCTACTAGCTTTAAGGTTGATTTTGGTGCAAGAAACGTGGAAAAAGGTGGAAAAACGAGAGAGAAATAGTGAGTTGCAGGTTTTCCGGCGACGGCGACGGCGCCGGCGTCAGGGACAGACTGGAGAAGGAGACGGAATATTCCGTCAAAGTTGACGGAATATTCCTGACGCCGTTAACGGCATCTGGTTAGATTTAACGGAATATTCCGTTAGTTGACGGAATATTCCTGACGGCGTCTGTTGACACCGTCAGTGTGCATGGCACGTGGCCGCGCGTGGGGGGCGCGTAGGGCCGTGCCTTGGCCGGCGCGTGGGGGCGCGTGCGGGGTCCAAAAATTATTCTAAAAATATGGGTGTGATCCTGAGGTTGTGTAGATCACGTTGGTATATTCAATTGTCCATTTTGAGCAATGTATGAGAAGTTATTACGAGAAGTTGGTTATGTGCTTTTAAATTAACGTTTTCGTAGCTTTTTCGCGTATAGGTGATTCGTATTCCGAGAACGAGCGTACACACTCGAGGCAGGGGGGCTACGACCCTTCCAATTATCAGTGAGTGGGCTTTTGTTTTCCGTATATACCTATATACATATTAATTCCCAGAAATTTAGTATAATGCTTATTTGTTATATGTCACTCCTTTTATATAATTGGTGGTTATGCATGATTAGTTGCATATACGTTACTTATATATATGTGTATTTGGTGCTGTGGACGCACAGGTAAGTGCCAGGTAAAGGTTATTCATATTTACATTCAGTAGTAGTTTGAAATGCTTAGAGAGCTCATAATCTGCACCCCGGTGTTAGTGCTCCCGCCCAGGGCCAAGGCATAGTCCTTCACGTGATGTTCACCCGCACCACACCCTCGTCTTGGATCCAAGTTAGGTGCATAGGCTTGTCGTACAGACCACATTAGGTGGTTCCGACTCGGAGGTGACCCGCGATTATTCGCATAGTCTTCACGTGATCGTAGCACTAGAGCGTATATATTACACCTAGCCTTGTCGTACAGACCACGTTAGGTGGTTCCGACTCGTGTGCAGATTCAGTTATTGAGTTGAGATTGGAGCTCTAGATGCAGCCGTACAGGTCACGTTAGGTGACTCCCGGCTGCCAGATTGTATGCTATTAATGTGAATTACGCTTGAGTACTTACATTTAATTATGAGATTCCGTTGTGGCATATTCTAGAGCATGATTGGCATATCTTAGAGCATGATTGGCATATCTATACATACGTATATATGTTCATTTTCTGGGAAGTATACAGGTTTTACGGCGAGGGGTTAGAATGTGTTTTACTAAAGAGTTTTCAAAGAACTTTGTTTTTGCCCACTCACGCTTTTGTTTTTGCGCCCCTCCAGGTTCTAGTGGTCTAGCAGATTCGGTGGTTTTTCCCAGAGGGCGTCCTGGCATTTCTGACAGACACTCACCATTGTAGGGTCACCTTCGGGTGTAATTATGTCGTATCTTTCCTTTTCGACTACTGTAGACTTGCTCTGAAATTGTGTCTTACATACACTAGCACTTGTTTTAGTACTTTGCATGCTAGTTTTTAATTATTCGTACTTTTATATTACCTTCTTAATAGCTTCCGCACGCGCACATGGCTACGTCACCTTCGAGTGACGGCCAGCACTCCCTGATCTCGGTCGGGGTGTGTCAAATAATCCGTAAAAAATAACTTATAGGTCTTAAAAAATGGGCCAACTACTTCCGAAGAGCTTATAAAACATTCTTGAATGCATATACCAAAAAATTTGCAAATGTTCAAATTTTGCATTTTTCATGAAAACTGTGAGCTATAGATCACGATATTTCTAAAGTAATGATCGTAAGCCTACTTTCGTGTCATTTTGATTGATCAATAAGCTTCTTAATAATCTGTGAAGGGCTCTTAATGATTTTTCTAGATCTTGGATATCATTTCCGCTCTCCACTAGTGTTTATTTATTTTTCTATTTCACCACATTAATACCACGTAAAAAAAAACTTATAGGTCTTAAAAAGTGGTCCAACTAGTTCAAAATAGCTTATAAAACATTCTTGAATGCGTACACCAATAAATTTACAAATGTTCAAAATTTGCATTTTTCACAAAAACTGTGAGCTATAAGTCACGATTACGGATCAATTGTGCCAATTTCTAAAGTAGTGATCGTAAGCCTACTTTCGTGTCATTTTGATTGATCAACAAGCTTCTCAATAATCTGTGTAGGGCTCTTAATAATTTTTCTAGATCTCGAATATCATTTTCTCTCAACTCTAGTGTTTGTTTATTTTTCTATTTCACCACAAAAATTAAAAATTAAAAAAAAAATCAGTAAAATACTCTTGTGAATCCTAAAAAGTTGTCCAACTACTTCCAAAGAGTTTATAATAATTTCTTTGAAGCGTATATCAAAAAAATTGCAAATGTTCAAAAGTTTCTTCTTTCATTAAAACTGTGAGCTATAAGTCACGATTTTGGATCATTTTTTCTAATCTTTAAACCAATGATCGTAAGCCTACTTTCGTGTCATTTTGATCGATCAATAAGTTTTTGAATAATCTGTTTTGGGCTCTTAATGATTTTTTCGGATCTCGGATATCATTTCCGATCTCTGCTAGTGTTTATTTATTTTTCTATTTCATCACATTAATAATCCGTAAAAAAAAAAAAAAAAAAAAAAAAAAGCTTGTAGGTCTTAAAAAATGGGCCAACTACTTCCGAAGAGCTTATAAGACATTCTTGAATGCATATACCAAAAAAATTCAAAATTTGTATTTTTCACGAAAACTCTGAGCTATACGATTACTGATCAATTTTGCTAATTTCTAAAGTAGTGATCGTAAGCATACTTTCATGTCATTTTGATTGATCAATAAGCTTGATAATAATCTGTGTAAGGCTCTTAATGATTTTTCTAGATCTCGGATATCGTTTTTGATCAGCGCCAACGTTTGTTTATTTTTTTTATTTCACCACAAAAAAAAAAATCAGTAAAATATCCTTATGAGTCCTTTGCAAATGTTCAAAAGTTTCATTTTTCATTAAAATTGTCAGCTATACGTCACAATTTTGGATCAATTTTGCTAATCTTTAAACCAGTGATCGTAAGCCTACTTTTGTGTCATTTTGATCAATCAATAAGCTTCTCAATAATCTATTCAGGGTTCTTAATGATTTCTGCGGATCTTGGATATCATTTCTGCTATTCGCTAGTATTTATTTATTTTTCTATTTCACCACTTAATAATCCGTGTAAAAATATTAAAAGAAATAAAACACTTATAGGTCTTGAAAAATGGGCCAACTACTTTCAAACAGCTTATAAGACATTCATGAATGCATATACCAAAAAATTTGTAAATGTTGAAAATTTGCATTTTTCACGAAAACTGTAAGCTATAAGTCATGATTACAGATTGATTTTGCTAATTTATAAAGTAGTGATCGTAAGCTTACTTTCGTGTCATTTTGCTTGATCAATAGGCTTCTCAATAATCTATGTAGGGCTCTTAATGTTTTTTCTATATCTCGGATATCCTTTTTTATCAACGCCAGTGCGTGTTTATTTTTCTATTTCACCACCAAAAAAAAAAAAAATCTATAAAATATCCTTATGAGTCCTAAAAAACTGTCCAACCACTTTCGAAAAGCTGATAATACTTTCTTTAAAGCATATACAAAAAAAATTGCAAATGTTCAAAAGTTTCTTTTTTCATTAAAACTGTGAGCTATAAGTCACGATTTTGGATCAATTTTGCTAATCTTTAAACTAGTGATCATAAGCCTACTTTCATGTCATTTTGATTGATAAATAAGCTTCTCAATAATCAGTGTTGGCTCTTAATGATTTTTTCAAATCACGGATATCATTTGCGTTCACCGCTAGTGTTTATTTATTTTTCTTTTCACCACAATAATAATCCATAAAAAAAACTTATATGTCTTAAAAAATGGTCCAACTACTTCCGAAGAGCTTATAAAACAGTCTTTAATGTGTATACCAAAAAATTTGTAAATGTTGAAAATTTTCATTTTTCGCAAAAACTGTGAGCTATAAGTCACAATTACTGATCGGCGTAGGCTCTTAATAATTTTTTTAGACCTCGGATATCATTTTTGTTCAGCACCATTGTTTATTTATTTTTGTGTTTCACCACATTAAATGTCTATAATATATGGTTATGAGGCCTACAAAATGGTCGAACCACTTTCGAAGAGCTTATAATAATTTCTATAAAGCGTGTACCCAAAAAATTTTAAACGTTCAAAAGTTTCATTTTCATTAAAACTGTGAGCTATCACGATTTTTGATCAATTTTGCCAATCTTTAAACTAGTGACCATAAGCTTACTTTCCTGTCATTTTGATTGATCAATAAAATTCTCAATAATATGTGGAGGGCACTTTTTGATTTTTCTAGATCTCAGTTATTGTTTTCGATGAGCGCCAGTGTTTGTTTATTTGTCTATTTCACCCAAAAAAAAATCCGTAAAATATACTTATGAGTCCTGAAAAATTGTCCAACCACTTTCGAAGGGCTTATAATACTTTCTTTAAAGCGTATATCAAAAAAATTACAAATTTTGAAAAGTTTCATTTTTCATTAAAACTGTGAGCTATATAACTCACGATTTAGGATCAATTTTGTTAATATTTAAGCCATACATAATTTTGCTAATATTTAAACATAAGATTATCAGTCTTAAAAAATTGTCGAACCACTTCCAAAGAGCTTATAATACTTTCTATAAAGCAAATACCAAAAAAATTGCTATTTCACCACATTAATAACCCGTTAAAAAAAAACTTATAGGTCTTAAAAAATGGTCCAACCACTTCCAAGGAACTTATAAAACATTCTTGATTGCGTATACCAAAAAATTCAAATGTTGAAAATTTGCATTTTTCACGAAAACTGTGAGCTATTAGTCACGATTATGGATTGATTTTGTTAATTTCTAATGTAGTGGTCGGAAGCCTACCTTCTTGTCATTTTGTTTGATCAATAAGCTTCTCAATAATCTGTGTAAGGCTCTTAATGATTTTTCCAGATCTCGGATATCATTTTCGCCCAACGCCAGTGTTTATTTATTTTTCTATTTCACCACATTAAAAAATCCATAACATATAATTATGATTTCTAAAAAACTGTAGAACCACTTCTGAAGAGCTTATAATACTTTCTTTGAAGTGTCTACCAAAAAAATTGCAAATGTTCAAAATTTCATTTTTCATTAAAACTGTGAGTTATAACTCACGATTTGGATCAATTTTGCTAATTTTTAAACTAGTGATCGTAAGCCCACTTTCATGCCATTTTGATCTATCAATAAGCTTCTCAATAATCTGTGTAGGGCTTTTAACGATTTTACTAGATCTCGGATATCACTTTCGCTTAGCACTAGTTTTTGTTTATTTTTCTATTTCACCACCAAAAAAAATCCATAAATTATCCTTATGAGTCCTAAAAAACTGTCCAACTACTTTCGAAGAGCTTATAATACTTTCTTTAAAATGTATACCAAAAAAAAATTGCAAATGTTCAAACGTTACTTTTTTTTTTTCATTAAAACTGTGAACAATAAGTCCTGATTTTGGATCAATTTTGCTAATATTTAAACTAGTGATCGTAAGCCAACTTTCATGTCATTTTGATGGATCAATAAGCTTCTCAATAATCTGTTTAGGGAGCCACATAGTACTACGGTCTAGTGGTATTCATTTTCACTTGTAAGTGAGATGTCTTGGGTTAGATTCTCGCCAAAGGCGAATTTGAACCATATTATTGCTAGCACATTGTGAAATAAACCCGTCCCCTTGCTCCTAGTGTAGATAATATTGTTCGTTCAAAAAAAAAAAATCTGTTTAGGGCTCTTAATGATTTTTTCGGATCTCGGACATCTTTTCACTCCCCACTAGCACTTATTTATTTTTCTATTTCACCACATTAAGAGCTTATAAAACATTCTTGAATGCGTATACCAAAAAAATTGCAAATGTTCAAAATTTGCATTTTTCACGAAAACTGTGAGCTATAGATCACGATATTTCTAAAGTAATGACCGTAAGCCTACTTTTGTGTCATTTTGATTGATCAATAGGCTTCTAAATAATTTGTGCAAGGCTCTTAATGATTTTTCTAGATCTCGGATATCATTTCCGCTCTCCGCTACTGTTTATTTATTTTTCTATTTCACCACATTAATAATCCGTAAAAAAACCAAAAAAACTTAGGGATCTTAAAAAATGGTCCAACTACTTCCGAAGAGCTTATAAAACATTCTTGAATGCGTATACCAAAAAAATTGCAAATGTTCAAGATTTGCATTTTTCACGAAAATTGTGAGCTATAAGTCACGATTACGGATCGATTTTGTGAATTTCTAAAGTAGTGATGATAAGCCTACTTTTGTGTTTTTGGTAGATCAATAAGCGCCTTACTCAAATTATTGAGAAGCTTATTTTACCGGGATCCAAAAAAATCATTAAGAGCCCTACATGATATCCGGGTTTTTAAGAATGTTGGGCTCTTAATGATTTTTTTGGATCCCGGATATCATTTCCATTAGTATTTATTTATTTTCTATTTCATCACATTAATAACCCGTTAAAAAAAAAAAACCTTATAGGTCGTAAAAAAATGGTCTAGCTACTTCTGAAGAGTTTATAAAACATTCTTGAATGTGTATACCAAAAAATTTGCAAATGTCCAAAATTTGCATTTTTCACGAAAATTGTGAGCTATAAGTCACGATTACTGATCAATTTTGCTAATTTCTAAAGTAGTGATTGTAAGCCTACTTTCGTGTCATATTATTGATCAATAAGCTTCTTAATATTCTGTGTAGGGCTCTTAATGATTTTACTAGATCTCACATATCATTTTTCTTAGCGCCAGCGTTTGTTTATTTTTCTATTTCACCACAAAAAAAAAAAAAAAAAAAAAAAAAAAATTCTGTAAAATATCCTTACGAGTCCTAAAAAATTGTCTAACTATTTCCGAAGAGCTTATAATACTTTCTTTAAAGCTTATACCAAAAAAATTGCAAATGTTCAAAAGTTTCATTTTTCATTAAAACTGTTAGCTATAAGTCACGATTCAGAATCAATTTTGCTAATATTTAAACTAGTGATCGTAAGCCTACTTTTGTGCTATTTTGATCGATTAGTAAGCTTCATATCTGTGTAGGGCTCTTAATGAGTTTTTCAGATCTCGGGTATCACTTCCGCTCTCCGCTAGTGTTTATTTATTTTCCTATTTCACCACATTAGTAACCCGTAAAAAAACTTATTGGTCTTAAAAAATGGTCCATCTACTTCCGAAGAGCTTATAAAACATTCTTGAATGTGTATACCAAAAAATTTGCAAATGTTCAACATTTGCATTTTTCATGAAAATTGTGAGCTAATGATTATGGATCGATTTTGCTAATTTGAGTAATTTCTAAAGTAGTGAACGTAAGCCTACTTTCGTGTCATTTTTATTGATCAATAAGCTTCTCAATAATCTGTGTAGGGCTCTTACTGATTTTATTAGATCTCGAACATCATTTTCACTTTGCGCCAATTTTTGTTTATTTTTCTATTTCGCCACATTAAAAATAAGTAAAATATACTTATAAGTCTTAAAAAACGGCCCAACTACTTCCGAAAAGCTTATAATACTTTCTTTAATGCATATACCAAAAAAATTGCAAATGTTCAAAACTTGCATTTTTCATGAAAACTGTGAGTTGAGTCATAATTTTGGATCAATTTTGCTAATTTTAAAACTAGTGATTATAAGCCACCTATCGTGTCCTTTTGATTGATCTATATGCTTTTCAATAATCTGTGTAGGTCGTAGTGATTTTTCCAGAACTCGGATATAATTTTCACTCTCCGGTAGTGTTTATTTATTTTTTTTTTATTTCAGCGCATTAATAAATCGTAAAAAATACTTATAGGTCTTAAAAAAATGATCCCACACTTCCGAAGAACTTATAAAACTTTCTTGAATGCATATACCTAAAATTTGGAAATGTTCAAAAAAATTACATTTTTCATAAAAATTGTAAGCTATTAGTTACAACTACGAATCGATTTTGCTAATTTATAAAGTAGTGATTGTAAGCCTACTTTCATATCATCTTGCTCGATCAATAAGCTTCTCAATAATCTGCGTAGGGTTCTGAATGATTTTTCTAGATCTCGGAATGTTTAAAACTTGCAATTTTCACGAAAACTGTGAGCTATAAGTCACAATTACAGATCGATTTTGCTACTTTCTAAACTAGTGATCGTAAGCCTATTATCTTGTCATTTTGATTGATCAATAAGCTTCTGAATAACTTGTGTAGGGCTCTTAATGATTTTTCTAGATCTTAAATATCATTTTCGCTCTGCATCAGTGTTTATTTATTTTTTCTATTTCACCACATTTTTATTTATTTTTCCTATTTCACCACATTAAGAATTCATAAAGTCTAGTTATGAGTCATAAACACCGGTGCAACTACTTCCCAAGAGCTTATAGTACTTTCTTTAATGCGTATACCAAAAAAATACCAAATGATCAAAATTTGCATTTTTCATGAAAACTGTGAGCTACAAATCATAATTTTGAATCGAAAATCCTTAGAATAGTGATCTGTATCATTTCGATTGATCTATAAGCTTCTCAGTAATCTATGTTGGGATTTTTCCGAATCCATAAAATATACTTAAAAGAGTCTTTATAAATGGTCCAAATACTTCGGAAGAACTTATAAAACTTTTTTTTAAAAGAGTATTCCAAAAAATCTTGCAAATTTTTCTAAATTTGTGGTATTCAAGAAAACCATAAGCCATATGTCATTATTTTAGATCGATTTTGCTAGTTTTTGCAGTAGCGATCCTAAGCCTACTTTGCTTCCTTTTACTCCATCGATAAACTTATCAATAAATTGGTATTGAGTTTTAACGAATTTTTTAGATCTCAAATATCAATTGTGATCGCCACCAGTATTTTTTTTATTTTTCTATTTTATCCACATTAAAAATCCGTAAAAAGTGCTTACGGGACTTGAATAATTGGTCCAACTGGTTCGGAAAGGCTTATAGAACTTTTTTTGAATGCATGTACCAATAAAATTTGAAATGTTCAAAAAATTTCTTTTTTCACGAAAACTAGATACGGCCAATAACATTCAACTTAAACCTAAGCTGTACGAGGTCAAGAAGCAGAGCCGAAAGGAGGAAGTTTCCAGGCCCGTTTACGAAATAACCTAACCTGCACACAACAAAAGGCCGAACCGTTTAATGAAAGGTATCAAAGGTTCCCCCAAATGAACTATGCGAAGCAGTTAAGCTCAATGTCATCATTTTTCTATGTCAAATACCATGAGGGGTTTAGGCTCAACGTTGTAGCATCCTCTCAACATCTTCTATACGATAAGCTCATCTTCAAGATAGTTATATTCAAAAGTGAACTCAGTTTTGATCCTTTGGCACCTGTACCGTACCGTACCACAACAAAACATATAATCACAGTTAAATACGTCACGTCATCAATGCAAACAAAAATGTCAAGCACATTAACTGATTGGTTTTTCCCATAACAAGTATGATTGTCCGTGTGCTGTAACAAACAAACCCCAAAGCCATAAATGTAAATTTAACACAAATATGAAGCAAACGGAACACAACCCTTTTTCTTGAGATGTATATGTTGGATTTTTCCAGCCCATGATGAGAAGTCTATTAGGAATTATATAGTCCTAAGAGGATTAAGTTGATTTTCCAATTGGAATGTTTTCCCCAATTGGAGTCGTTTTCCCAACTGGAATGGTTTTCCCAATTGGACTTGTTTAGCAAATTGAAGTTGTTTTCCCAATTGGAGTTGGCTTCTCAATTGAGAAGAATTCATGAGTAGATTCCCAGTTAGAATTAGTAATCCTTATTGAAGACACATATAGCCAAACCACGTTAATTCTTAGTGTTATTTGTCTTGGTTGTTTTGTTTCAATTTCTGACTTTATTCTGTTTTTCGTGTTCTTAAACGCGATATTCACAACAAGTGGTATCACAACCCCATTTGGCTGATATCCGTTTTGAATGGAAGGTGCGATTAGCACTATGACGAAACTCACCCGCTCCAACTGTGTTACATAGAAATCAAGAGTGGAGGACATGCTTTATTGAAGGTGTTAAGAGCAAACTAGCAAGTATGTCTGATTAGACCAAGATGAAGACGAGCGACGCTTTTTGGCGAAGAGGTCTATAATTGTCCTTGCCAATGACTAGATTTCTGATCAGCTTGAGCCTGGTCAAGAGTACTTCGATCAAGGAAGCCTAGATATCAAAAGTTGAATCAATGGAAGTTTGATCAAGAGGTGGAACCTATTTTGGTATACCTTTCTCATGGTCTAGAGGGGGAGATTGTTAGGTTTTTCCAACCAAATATAAGTTGTCCTAAGTGTTAAGATTTTTGGCCTGTCAATAATTGTCCTATTACATTTAGGATTGTTTTAGGAAAGCAAAGGATGCACCAATTCTTCTCCTAAAAGGACTAGAAAAGAATATTTGTTTCCTTATTCAATTTAGATTAGGAATCCTAGAAGTCTATTTGGAATTGGAAGGGAAGTGTAATTTCCTATTCCACTTAAAATAGGAAACATAATATGTAATTGGGCATGTGACCCGAACCCTAAACATATAAATAGGGCGTGGCAAGGCTGAAACATGTGAGAGAGAAAAAGCCAGAGATAGCCAAGCAAGTTTTGAGGGATTAGTTCTAGGATTTGCAAGAGTATTGTAATCTGTATTATTAATCAAGAAGCTGTGATTTCTCTACCCAAAGAAATCACAACAGGACATAGGCAAAAGTTTTGCCGAACGAGTATAAACATTGGGTGTTTTTGGTTTTCTCTATATTGCTAAGTTTTAGTCTATTGCTGAATACATCAAAGAGCAAAGATCAAGTGCAAGTCAAAATTTTAACAATTGGTATCGAAAGCTTGGTTCAAGGTGGCCTACGATGTCAAAAGGAAAGGTGACCGCAGATCTAGGACCTGCGTTAAAACCTTTTGATGGCAATGATGACTTCACGAATTGGTGAAGGATGATGAAGAACGTACTCATGCAGTAGGATTTGGATGATGCACTCATTGGTGGGAAGCCTACGACCATGACAGCAAAGGCATGGACCAAGGTTCTCAAAAAGGTCAAGAGCTCCTTCGAGATCCGTCTCACGAGATCAGTCGGTCCTACGTCACAGAAAAGATGCAGCTCAAGAAGCATGGGACAAGTTGGAGAATGTTTATATGGGCAAAGCCGTATCCAATAAACTTTTTCTCAAGGATGAACCATTTAGGCTTTGACTAGGAGGAGGAGATGATATTGAAGATCACGTATGTAGGTTTCAGTATTACATAGTCAATCTTGAGAAGGTCGAAGAAACTTACAAAGACCATGATATGGCAATCATCTTGCTAAGGTCTCTACCTTCGTCTTTCAAGGACTTTCGAACCCTAATGTTTGGAAAGTATTCTCTAAAGCTTGAAGACGTAATTCAAGCCCTTCAGTCATATGCTATACTAGATGATATAACTGAGAGCTCTCAAGTCCCTTATGCCAAAGGCAAGGAGAGGGAACAGAAAAAGACAGGAAGAATAGCAACAACAGGAGTAGGTCAAAATCCAATAAGACAAAAGGGAAAAAAGGTTGCTTCGAATGTGTTCTCCCGATCATTGGAAGAATGCCAAGATGTAACTCAGGTTCAGCTAGTCAATCACCCAGCAAGAAAGTGACAGGGAGCTTTCAGTAACATCAAGCTCCAAGACTTTCACAAGTTGGATTTTGGATATTCGATGCACATTCCATATGTGTGCAGTAAGAGAATGGTTCGATACTTACAAGGAGGTCAGCAGCAGAGAAGTTTTGTTGGGGGACAATTCACCATGTCCTATAGGTATCGTTTGGTATGCAGACGGGACGGGATGGGACAGGACGGGACGGGACAAGACGGAACGGAACGGAGCGGGAGCAAAGATGCCCTCGGATGGAAACAAAGAGGAAGAAGGAGACAGAGAGGTTATAATTTTGTGTTCCACAGATGTGGAACGAGTCGTTCCAGGGGGGTGAGGTGGAACGAAAATTCACTCAAATCTCGTCCCGTGGAACAGCTCGTTCCACCCGTTTAAGGCGCACCAAACGTGGGACGGAACACCTTGTTCCACTCTGTTCCGTCCCGTCCCACATACCAAACGGTACCATAAGGAACCAGCACTGTAAAAATCAAAATGTTTGATGGAGTCATCGAGTTAAGAGAACGTCAGATATATCCTTAAGAGTGAAGAAGAATTTAATTTCCTTAGTACTTTAGACAATACCAGCTATGGGTACATTTATGAAGCAGGAAGGCTCAAGGCAACCAAAGGATTGCACAAGAAAGGTGACCTACAAAACAATACGCGTACAAGCTAATATGGACTACAATAGTTAGGGAAGCAGCCGTTTCCACAAAGCAGAGTGAAGAAGAAAAGACTGAACTCTGGCATCATAGGCTAGGGCACATTAGTCAGAAGGGGTTGCAAGAATTGCACAAGAAAGGCCTATTGGAAGGCATGTCACATTGCACGCTGGACTTTTTGTAAATATTGTGTTCTCGAAAAACAAATGTATCATTCGCAAGTAACACTTCAGATAACCAAAGCAACGAGCAACTCGGCCATGTTCATTCAGATGTTTGGGGCCTGCACCAAATAAATCCAATGGTCGAGCTAGGTATTTTGTTACTTTTATTTTTCTACAAAAGTTTAGGTTTATTTCATGAAGGAAAAATCCAAGGTTTTTGAAAAGTTCAAGGAATGGAAGACAAAAACCGAAAATCAAATTGAAAGAAAGATCAAGTACCTGAGAAGTGACAATGGAGGTGAGTGTACAAGTAATGAGTTTGCCAATTACTATAAGTAGGAAGACATAACACTTCACAAGTGATGAAAGGTCCAAGCTCAGACCTAAGTCTGCACATTGCTTATTCTTAGGTTTTGAGGAGTGAGGGATCAAGCTTTGGGATATGAACAAGGTTTTCGATCAAGATGTTGTCTTTGATGAGACAATCATGCCTTTGAATAAAACCGAAAGATGAAGCTCAGGTGGAGCCAATTGAGCAAGGTGTCGAATCTAATGATTTTGGGGAAGACAAGCATCAACATCGTTCACCAATTAGGAATCAGATGGAACAAGAAACAGGGCAAATTAAGGCACTCCAATCCGCCAAACATCCAAAGGGGTTTGAAATCCAACCCACAAAACCCGTATTCCGAAGATGCATATCACTGGACAAACCCCATCGAAACAAGAAGAAACCATATAGGTTTGGGTTTGACCAAGACGAAGTTAATTATGCTATCAAGGAGATCCAACTACTTATCAAGAAGTCATAGCAAGTGATGAGCAATATAGTTGGATAAGTGCTATGACAGAAGAAGTATATTTCGAAGGCTCTTGAGAAGTTCAACATGCAAAAAGCAAATGCAGCTTCTACTCATCGGCAGCTCACTTCAGATAAAGCGAACAATAATGTCCTAAGTCCGAATAGGAGAAACAAGCAATGGAGACGGTGCCTTATGCTAATGTCATGGATTGCCTCATATATGCAATGGTATGCATCGACCCGACATAGCTCAAGCAATCAGTGTCATTTCCATGTACATGTCAAATCTAGGAAAGCAACACTGGGATGCAGTCAAGTGGATTATGGGTTATTTGAAGGGTTTTTGGCAACAAAGGATTATATTTGAGAAGCAAAAAGAAAATGCAAAGGCATTGGGATATGTGGATGCCGATTCTGCAGGGGACTTAGACAAGAGAAGGTCAACTTCTGGTTATGTCTTTCCATGCACAGGAGGACCAATCAGTTGGAGGGCACCTCTGCAACCAATTACAGCTTTGTCGACCACAGAGGCAGACTATATTGCTTTGGCCAAAACTAGAAAGCAAGCAATTTGGCTTAGTGGCTTAGTAAGTCAAATGGGAACCACTCAGGATTTTCTGAAGCTGAAATGTGATGATCAAAGTGCCATTCACTTGGCAAAGAATCAGGTTTTTCATGGAAGATCAAAGCACATTGAAGCAAGGTATCATAGAATCAGAGATAGGATGGAGTATAAGGAGATTTGGGTTGAAAAAGTTCAGACAGACGACAATGCCGCAAATTTCCTTATGAAGATAGTGCCGGCCAAGAAGTTCAAGCATTGCTTGAACTTGATCAATCTTGTTGATTGATTAAGGTGGAACACCTCCTCACTTAAGGTGCAATAAGGCAAGAAGAAGATTGTCAAGGTGAAAGTTCTTGAAGATTTCCAGAGCTGCTTCAAGAAAGTTCAAAGATACTCTAGGGTGCAACGATCAAGACTTTGTTTGACTCACCAAGTTGGAGATTGTTAGAATTTTTGGCTCGTCAAATAGTGTCCTTTTTCGTTTATGATTGTTTTAGGGAAACAAAGGGTGCAACGATTCTTATCCTAAAAGGACTAGGAAAGAATCCTAGTTTCCACTTGGAATATAAAATATAATCTGTAAAGGGGCATGTGAGCTGAACCCCATACATATAAACAGGGTGCGGCAAGGCAGAAATATCTGAGAGAGAGAGCTAGATACAGTCGAGAAAGTTTATGGGGGATTAGTTTTAGGGTTTGCAAGAGTATTGTAATCTCTATTATTAATCAAATAAGCCATGATTTCTCTACCCAGAGAAATCACAACTGGACGTACGCAAAAGTTCGGCCGAACCAGTATAAATCTTGTGTGTTTCTAGTTTTCTCTTTTTTGCTAAGTTTTAATCTATTGACAAATACATCAAAGAGCAAATCTAGAGGGAGTCGAAATTTTAACACCAAGTCTACTAGAATTTATAGGATTAAGTTGATTTCCGAATTTGAGTGGTTTTCCCAATTAGAGTAGTTTCCCAATTGGAGTTGTTTACCCAACTGAAGTTGTTTTCCTAATTGGAGTTGGCTTTCTCAATTGGAGAATCCAATTAGGATTAGTAATCTTTATTGAAGTTTGTCTATATAAAGGGCTATTGCAGTAGTTATGAATCTGAGCAAAACAATAGGTTGTATATCACTCAAGGAGCCAGAGTGAGAGAAGGGCAAAGTATGAAAAGAAAACAGATTGTGTATTTCTTATTCTTGTTCTTTCAGGTTTTTCATTGACAAGATTATCCATAGTACTCATTATTAATATAGTGAAAGATTGTTATTGCTGCCCCATGAACGTAGGCACATACAGCCGAACCACGCTAATTTTTAGAGTTATTTGTCTTGGTTATTTTTTTTTTTCATTTCCGGCTTAGTTTTGTTTTTCCCATTCTTAAACGCGATATTCACAACAATATTTCCTAACAATAATAGAAGCTATAGCATTTAAAATCTCTCAAATAATCAAATCGTGCCCCCTCCTAGTCCCTCAAACGCTCAAATAACTTGGGCAAAAGATGGGGGAGCTCAATTCTGGCTACTTAAGACTCCCCAACACCAAGTACGACGACACAAAGAAACTTGAATGCGAAACTAAAGGATAAATAAAACATACCATCCGTGTTGTAGATCATCATTTGCAATATGAAAGTCAAAGTACACATACGTCCCCTGTTCATATTCATCTGTGGCAACTTTTGGCTCCTCGTGCCGTTGAAACCAAGTGTTATATTTCCTATGGTATCTCCAAGATTGCTTCTTCAGTTCTTTTGCCGCCAAATATTGCTGATAAGTGTTCTGCAGACAATAATGAATATGGGCACAAGTTTATACTTTATAGTGATTCTACCATACGACATTGAATGTAACTCAATTTATAAAAAGTACCTGCTGATAGTAAAATGCAAAGAACAGGGTATCAGTGCCATATGGTTCAAGACCTAACCGTTCCCAGAAGGCAGGATTATTAACAATAGGTGCCTGCGCTTGGGGGTAGCTTAGAGGTGTTATTGCAGGGTGCCTCTGTTGATGGCAAAACGAATGAAGATGAGTATTAAAAAAAACCTCGACTCTTATTCACAGTAAAAGGGAGATCAAATGATAAAAATAATCAGGTCCATACTGGAGTATAGCTCCTTGCACGTTCTGAGTCTTTGGGTTGTGGAAGTTTGTAGTAAGCAGCCTCAAGCATCTGCAAATTATACAACTGATCATGCAATACCCCAGAATTAGCAGTTGATCCAGAAAGGTTATCACCAATTGCACCAAGATCAGAAACACTTCTTCGGCCAATAACGCCGAGGCTAGGAGAAGGTTGATTGGACTGTAAAGGTTGCCCAGGAGAGAGATCAATATCTCGTGGTACTTGAGCAGGCTCTGTTGAAGAGCCAGAAACTCCAGCCTTCAAAAAATAAGATTCAGTAACACATATCAAGCCACATCCCACATCCATCCTTCCACAACAACAACAACAACAAAGCCTTTTCCCACCGAGTAGGGACATCCATCCTTCCACAAATAAATTAAAATATTTATGATGCACACCACAATCATATAGAGAGCAAATAAGTTGGTAAGAATGCTATGTGACATGGAGAGCATTTAGGAATAAAGGAAGTTGACACAACTTTTTTTTGCCTTTCCTTTTCTGTATTCCACTTGGGAAGGCAGTACAGAGAGTAGCCAACCTGTTCATCTTGCTCTGCCTTTACATTTTGGGTAGTGCTATTCACAAACCCCCTCTTACCTCCTACACTCTTGTTAAATTTTGTCCATTGATCTTCTTCAATTCATTCGATCCGACAGCCAAAAATTAATAGGGGTGGGTGAGGTAAAAATAGGTGTGTGAATAGTACCACCCTAAATTTTTTGAAGAAAATAATACAACTTACAATGATAACGATTTACTACCAGCTCTACACTAAAATAAATTTTCTGCAATAACCAGTTAAAAATCATACAAAAGATAAAAAATATTGGCAACAAATCATAATATAGTAATCAAGAAAATATTCATACCAGAGAATCAATTGCATATGAGGCTTTCAAGTCATCTTCATTCATTAGATTCTTTACGAGTCCAGAACTAGTAGAGTCCGCAGTAGAATCATCAGGTATATTCTGTTGTTGCTGTTGTTCCTCAACTTTTGGATGACTTGCATCTGCATCAAATAAACCAGATCATTCAGTTTTGATGATAGTGCACCCATGTTACATGTTACACTGGGCTGATCAGTACAGTACGCTACTTTTTAAATTTGATCCCCAGTGTTAGGAGTAGTGTGGGTTTGGACAAGAAACTGCCACTCTTTATTGATCCTGAATTTTTTCATTACAAAAGAATTCCATGTATTTGAGTTTTCTGTATTTAATTCAGTCTTTTCACTTCTTGGTGGAAAAAATAAATAAAAGAGTCATGATAAGATAGCATAAATAAAAAAAGGGAAAATAGAACATCAGATCAATATCGTAAACTGAATTGACGATGGAGATTACCAGTTTCTTTTGGTCCACCCGACATCAATGCCTGTTGGTTAGACTGTTGATGGATAGAATTTAGCTGCTGCTGCTGTAAGGTGGTAGGTGCAACAGTACCAAGACCTGGGGGCTGTACTCCTAGTCCAGGGCCAGCTTGAGAAGATACAGATGAGTTTTGAGGATTAAACTGCACATATAATCAAATGTCATCTACAATAACTCTTGCACCAAACTAACATATCTTATTCAGTAATAAATGATGGATATTATTATGCATGATATTAACTAAAGCAATGCGCAATGAATTGGATGACCAACAAAGTGCAGCCAGAGAGATTCTTGTGGGGGAAAAAATATCAATCTCTTTCGATGACAGCATGATATGAATTAGATTTGTCCACATTTCACTGAATCAGAAGAAACACAACCAACAGCTGATTCTAAAAAAGGTACAATACCTGTTGCAAAAGTGGGTTTTGCTGTGCAGAAAATTGCTTATGATTTCCACCAGCAAGAGGAGGCATGCCAAGAATGGTACTGTGACCTTGTTGCTGCACTTGTTGGAGCCGCTGCAAAAATTTCTCCCTCTGATCGGGTGCTATTTCAGTCCTTCCACGAAATATCCCCTGAAAATTGGTAAACTGACTTAAAATTTCACAAAATTTAACTAGTCCATAAAATTTGAATCCGATAATGCAGTCAGATAAAGAATAGATACAATGGCAAAGCCACAAAACAAAAGCATATTTTCAATTCTACAAATGGTATACATTCGAGGTAGCACAAGGCTATGCAACCTACGTATAAAACTGGAAATTAATAAAGAGTATGACAAATAGAGAGATAAAGATAGAAGAAACCCTTAGTGAAAAGTTACATACTGCTTCATTTTGGTTTTGAAAGGAACTTCCAGGCCTCCACTGCATGCCAGAGACAATAGAAGGAGAAAATGCTCTGCCAGGTATAGCAGCCTCACTAGCATTACTAGAATCAACTGGAGCACTTCCATCACTAGCCTTGGCAGCTTGAGGCAAGATCAGTCTGTTAGTTATAGGGGAAACAAGTGGCTGCACCACGCCACTACTCCCAATTCTCTCATCAGCTCCCAATATATTTCTCTTGGTCACATCAGAAACTGAAGGAACTGCACCAAGGGCACTATTACTAGGAGACACATTGCTAGAGCTAACAGGGATACTGGATGGAATTGGGGCAGAGAAGCCACCTCGATTGATGCCCCTTACAAGTCCAGCATCAGAAAGAGATGGTGAAGGTCTACGGCCAGGGAAGCTTGCTGACTCTTCTTCCTTCACAGAAGCAGACAAACTTACAGGAGATGAAGAATTAGCAGCCCCTGCATTCTCTGTGACACCCCGAACAACATTTGAACCTGGAATGGCCAAAACACTAGGCACACTGGGCAGATTATGAGTTGGAACACTTGCAGAGACAGGAGTTGCATGACTCCCCGTTGGTGTTGATGCAGGAGAAGATGAAAGCGCACCACTTCTAGGAGGTGGAGTTCTAGGAACGTTATCAGCATTACTGTCCTGGGAAACTGTATCTTCAACTGGCTCTTGGACAGAAACACTCTGCTGATTAGTAGAAGTAGCAGTGGGCTGGAAAAGAAAAACCAACCTTTAGTACAGTAACATCGGACAGCATCTTACAGAAAGGAAGCAGAGGTCATCAACATATCTCCAAATTCTAAAAAATTCTAACGGAAAAACCTGAGGGAAAAGACTTTCTCATTCAATTTAAACTTCCTTTAAATCAATGGTCAGTTCAATTGATTACCAATTTTGATTTAAAATCAACTAAAAGAATAAAAAGAAACGATTACCCCGTAGATATGTTATATAAATGTCTACTACAAACACATCTTAACAGCACTCTTCAGCATCACACCAAATATGAATGCAATTGTTTTTATCAAAAACTAAAGAAGCAAACTTCAATTCCCTTAACAGAACCCATACGGATTCAAGTATACAACCACCTACTTATTCAAGTACCATTCACTCAAGATTTTGAGGACATACAGGCAGTGGAGATGCGGGTGGTGCCAAATTAGTCTTCAAGCCAAGCATCGGTGCACCCTGCCCCCCAAAAACAAAAAATTAAACTGGGTTTTGACATGGTCATTAAAATACTAAAAAATATATGATACCATGAAAGATAATGGAATCCAAATGGCAAAACAACAAAATTGATAAGCAAACAATTGATTTGTAAACTTAAAGAAACAACTAGGAATAGGTTTAGATGAGTCAACCACATGTCCCAACTAAGAACTCCATTAACAAAGATGAAGACAACCTGGAATCTAAATATAACGTTAACTAGCATCTTACAAAGTGGTTATATATTCAATAAGGGATCAACAAACGTATAAGCAAATATTTACTTCGTAATAAAAAGAACTACGGTTTAAAAAGACTTTGTTAACCATTTCTCTCTTCTTCACGTCTATCTCAACTAACAAGATACGTTTACAAATGTAATGAAAAATTAAATAACTACAACCTCCAACTGAATATAAGAACCTTAAATAGAAATTGCATTCAGCAAAACAAAAACAAAAAAAGTACCTTGATAAGACCAGGAGGAATAATGGCCAGATCTTCAAGGGACTCCACCTTGTCCAATGCTAAGGTGTTGTAAAGCTCATCAACTTCACTAAATTCATCAAAATCCTCCTAAAAATTAACATAACAAAATAAAAAAAAGTCTGACATAGGTAATTCAAAAGCAATACATGACCATGATTGAGAATGTTCTATATGCATATTTAAATACTCAAAAAAAAAAAAAAAAATATAAAATTCAGAGCACAATAAACCTGATTGCGTTCCACATAGTCTTCCAAAAAGTCTTTAACATCATTGACCTGCTCAGGACTCAGCTCATCATTATCCAATAGCCTCAAGATCAGTTCTAACTTCATTATATGAGCCTTATGCCGAGTAATTGATGTCTCTAGATGGGTCTGCGAGACAAATTAAAAAATATTTGTCAAAGGATGCAGAAAAACCACATGTTTCCCAAGAATGCAGGTTTCTTTCTCCTACCAGTCTGGGTGGTCTGCCCTTCCCTTTCTTGAAAGATAGCCCTTCAATCTCAGCTTCAAAGCTGTCAATCTGAGATTCCAACTCCCCAACCTTCTCAACACAATGAAACACCAAAAATACTCACTGAGTGATAATGGATAATTTCCAATACATAACTTGTAAAACTGATCACATCAAGTGTGATATTTAAAACCATTATTGTCAAGTTATAATGACATAAGAAACAAATGTGATCTAAAGCATAACTGGAAGAAAAAAAAAAGGAACAACAAAAGTATAAAACTTCAATAAAGACAATCAGTGGCACCAAAGCATCAATGGCAACCATCAATCAATTAAAAAAGTCCAGTTCCCCTTTAACAACCATCCATTACCATTGTACATATAATTAAATATATATCAGACATGAGCACACACAAGCCAAAACTTATACATCAATTAAACATGGATCATGCAATAAAATGAAATATTGACATAATTTAAACTACAAACGCAGCAGACATCTTAAACCACACTTTTTTATACAGTCACAGGCTTTTTAAGGCAGCAGAATTAGGTAACAACAGACTTCAAGAAAAAGCTTTTGTTTCACATACCACGTTGTTTATCCAATCCCTTGTCTCTGATTTGGCCTTCTCCCTCGGATCCTATCATAAAAAAGGAATTACACAGTTGGCAATTCGATTCACATTATCATGAGCATTGCCACAATGGTATTACCAAAGAACAAAAATCATGAATTGATTAAAAACTAGGTGCGAATGAAAAGAAACAGATAGGATAAGTAGTTACGGTTTTAGGTTGTTGGCCCAATCCTTCTTTAGAAAATGCTTTTGTTTTTGTCTCCTTTTCACATATCTTGAACCTTTCCATTTCGCGCTCAATGAGTTTGCGAGCATCCACCAGAGCCTGCTCATAAGAGGCACTGACCTACGTCAACATGTATCAAAAAATGAATCAATTGTCACGTCCAAAATCAACGAGTACAAACGAAGGTAGAAAAATTCAAAATTGCATATCGAAAATAAAAAGATAAAACCTTTTTATCCTTGATTTCACTGGATTGAATCCAAGTCTTGATCTGGTCCCTGTACCTCTGGAGCTTCTTAATCTCCTTCTTGAGGTCGGCCTCAAACTTCTCTTTCTGGTTCGCATTGTCCGTATCGTAAACCTAATCGCATTGCACACAAACAAGCATCACTCGTTTTATCAGTTGGAATTTGCGTTTTTGTAAGCTAGCGGAGGAAGGTAGAAGAGGCTACAAACCTTGTTCCAAATGCTATCGAAGACGTCGACGCCTTCTTGGACCTTCTTGAGAACGCGGTCGATCTCGCCCTGGAGCTTCCGACTCGCCCCCATCCTCTGATTTTCCAAATCGGATAATCTGATTGCAACACCACGACGGTTAGGGTTTTTTTATTTTGCGCCCCAACAAGAACAAATTTCAGATAACGAAATCTATCGACCTAATTTTTCGATTGAGTCACTTTACTTGCCGGAGTAAAGTTGAATAGTATTTTTTGGATTTTCTTTTTCTTGGGTCATTTTAAGCCCATACGACGCCGTTGGTATTGGGCTTTGACACGTCTGAATTGGGCCTATAGTCTTTGGGCTGGATAAAAGCAACTGTAATACGACGGCGTGTCAAATGGAATACACTGTCGGAGTCTCCATTCATCCAGTCTCACGGTACTCACTCACTGCTCACAGACTCAACAGATACGGAGAGAGAAAATATGAGAGGGTGTTTTCCGGCGCCGGCGGTAATATCCGTGCGTCGAGCTCCACAGTTACTCAAATTGCTTTGGTGGGCAGAAGAAGGAAAGGTTCTTTTGAATTCCCAGTCTGCTCCTCCGCCGCCAAACAGCTTGCCTTTCTTTCTCTAATCACAACGAGCATAACCAGCAGAGGCAAAGACAAGACGAAGACAATGCGTTTGGTTACCAGAAAGAACCAAACGGATAGGCGGACGTCGTGCGGGCATTGGCTTGCAATGCAAGTGCAGCTACGAAAGCAGGGGAGAGGATAACGAATGGGTGGTGGTGAATTTCTACTATTTCGTAATGATCAAAGACGCGGAGGCGGAGGTGGCCAAGCATCTCTCTTTCGTAGAGGGTCTCAACATACGTGGGCGGATATATCTGAATGAACAAGGGATAATGCACAGGTATTTATTGCTTATAATGCACAGGTATTTATTGCTTTCTTTTTGTAATGTTTGCTTATGAAATCAGTGGAATGAATGAATGAAATGCTTATACAATGTTATAATCTATCTTAGCATATTGCTTTGTATTTGTAATGTACTAATGTTAATGAGCAGAAATTCTCCGTGGAGGATGTTCGTTCCACAGCCGGTTTGTATGTACAAGTGAACTGATTTCATGAACCATACATATTACTGCAAGACAAACAAATGAGAAGTGTTTAATATCCTGTGTTGTGCATGTGTGCAGTACAGTGGGCTGTCGAGAGCTGCACTTGCATATTTTGAATGGTTAAGAGGAAACGAGAGATTTTCCGGCATCCTAGTGCAGGTTTCTGCAGCAACAAGTGGCCATTGCGGTATAAGCCCTCACTGGTTCAGGCAAGCCCCCAATAGAACTTCTTCTTTTTCTTCTACATCTTGTCGCTGATGCCATAACATATATCTCCCCCGCTTCCAGTTAGAAGGAGGTGTTTCACATCTTCCTTTGCTGGACCCTTCAATGCGAGCAACACCTCTATCTCCATCTGAATGAAGAAAGAGATTGGAAGCAGTGAATACAACTAGTGATGCGTCAAATGACAATCTTAAAAGAAACCATAATTTATTGGAAGTGAGAAATGGTATGTTACTTCTGAGCCTTTTATTTTTAAATGATTTTCCTCTTATCGTTAATCCGGCAATTCCCTTCAAAATTTTGAGTGTTCAATGTAGACTTGTTCATAACTGTACATTTGAACAGTCCTTGATGGCTAGATTTGTTTAGCACTGTCGTTTCTTCTTGTGTTGTTTGATATGTTGCCTTGGTCATGTTTCTAATGTATAATTGCGCATGCAAGTCTTGTTATTTGTGTAGCTTCTACATCAGCCATATAATAATTGTGTTCATAATTTCAGCCACAGAAGTTTGAAGATTTTGTCATTGCTTGTAATCAGGTTATGAGTGGGATATTGGTCATTTTGAAGGGGCTCGGCGACCTGATATGGACTGCTTTAGGAGCACTTCGTTTGGGTTTTCGCAACCAGAGGTACGTGACTTTTAGTTCAACGATATGTTACATCTGGAGACATTCTGTTTGTAGCCAAAGTGTGATGGTTGAAGTAGTGTTGTTTCGGTAAAACAAAAAAGCTGTGCAGAAGTCCCACAGACGTATTGATATTGATGTGTAATGGTTTGAAATGAAGTTCTGATGTGAAGGTTTATGCCTTGGTATGGAGATTAAGATCAGGCACGTCAGCAGTTAGGAGGTTCCATAGTTTGTAGTCAAGCAACACTTTTGCGGTATTATATAGTGAAGGTCGCAGTCTACTGTTTTATATACGAAAATTTAGGCATTAATATGTTCTGAAGGCAGTAGAAACTTCATTTTCTGGTGACGAATGTGAACATACTACTTTCTGTCTCTGTTAGTGCTTATTCAGGTCATTGCTGCAGATCCATTAGGAAATGTTGATAAAGAAAAAACAGATATATTGATGTATTGCACTGGAGGTATCCATTGCGATGTATATTCCACAATCCTAAGGTAACCCGCCAGCCTTTGCAATGTATATTGATGATTGTACTGCATGATTAATGGGAAAATTTGTGATGGAACGGATCGTGGGTGTGATGTTGGAATCAATTCTTTATCTTCTTCTCTCGCTTTTCTTATTTTGGACATTTAGTTGTAATTTAATTTCATATGCCAGACAAAAGGGCTTTCAACATTTATACACATTAAAGCAAGGTGTTTATCATTATCTGGAGAATAAAGGTCCTGTCCAGTGGATTGGTAATTTGTTGGTCTTTGACTCTCGTCTCTCTCTCCCACCGCCTGCCTACAAGCATGAAGCCACGACTAAAGCAAGCATACATGAAGACCAGAGAATAATACATTCGCTAGGTGCTATACATGTGGTTCACAAGTCAGTGAGTTAAGGCATAGAAACTGTGCAAATCTCGAGTGCAATGATTGCACTGCAATCTGCTGTATCTGTAAGTTCCTTTTGTTAGCTATTCTCTCTCCATCCACCCCTCCATCCTACAAGTTGAAGCGTCACTGCTTAAATGCCATTTTACCGTCTGCATTACGTAAGGATTTCTATTTCAGATGCTGTTTGAACCGTGTGAAGGATTTAAGAGGACGTTGCTGTTCCAACTGCACGACTGCTCCTCGACTTAGAGCTGTTCTTCCAAGGTTCCAGAGATACAAGAAGTGGCACACGTATCAAGATTCGATTCCGCAGAGCCAGTTGACGGCTTGATCAGACTCGTAAATCCTCAGGGCGGTTCATCATTTATCTAAACTAAACCAGAGCACATCTGGTGGGCATCATGCTTGTCTTCCTGTTGGATGGATGCAGTGCATGGCGAATTTAGACAAATTTCCCTATTCTTTTCTAACAAAGGAGAAAGGCAAGTTTGGTGTCTATGATCATGTTAGCTTGCAGCCTTAAGTCTCCAGAAAATACATCGGCCTAACTCTTCTGCTATAGGAAACAACAAGCAGCTGCAAACGTAGCAGAAACGCGGAATTGAAACATCTTGTTTAAACATTGCTCTTACTAAAGTGTGAGGAAAAAAATGTTTGAAAGTCAGTACCTCAACGGTGTTACTTATCTATTTCATTTTGATAATCTAAACTACGCTTATGCACATGATAGCAGACAATATAAGTGAGTAAATAAAATCGAATTTGTACGTACATATAGGCATTTATCTATCCCTTCTGGTTTGTACATTTGAAATTGTTAATTCATAAATGGAGGGTATATTCTTTTCACTAATTCACTTCACATAAACATT
This sequence comes from Pyrus communis, assembly GCF_963583255.1. Classification (NCBI taxonomy): domain Eukaryota; kingdom Viridiplantae; phylum Streptophyta; class Magnoliopsida; order Rosales; family Rosaceae; genus Pyrus; species Pyrus communis. The sequence goes on along the minus strand of NC_084814.1, from coordinate 26,006,972 downwards.
GCAAAAAGAAAAACTGCTGCAAAATAAGTTCTGTAATAATAATCATGAGCAAGATGACATATATTTGATCCGCAGGAGCAATTTCCATCGTTGAATTTAACCCTCCTTTTCTTCTACCTGAAGTAACAACATACGTGATAAAATAGGACTATACACGTCAGATTCATGCATGCATGGGATGGTTCTCAAATTTAAGTTTCAAAGATATTTGATCATCAACGCAACAACCTTTTTTCTTTGGTTGCAAAAGGTATATTTAAAGGGGTGTGCTATCTACACATACTTTTTTACTTCATAAACTTCCTCTTAATTTGCGGTCATCGGATCGACTAAATTAAAGAAGATCAAATGACAAAAATTAACAAGGATGTGTGAGAAGGAAAAAAGATTATGTGGATAGCACACCTGTATAAAAATTGTTGCCATAAGAAATGGGCTTAACGGAAGAAGATTCATAACCGACGGCTAAAATTACCTGCATTTTTGTGGGACGGTCCATAAAGCTTGTGATGTGCCTGTGGCGTTACGAGGCGATGACATGTAATTTTTCCAAACTTGAAGCAAAGCTTTGAGATCGTTCACTTTGTTTTCAAGACCAACACAACAATTAGCATGCATTGTGCAAACTTGTTTAAAATCCTTACTTGGCTCACAGAAGCCACCAAAGTATTTTGTATCCAAGAATCTCACTTTCAATCCAATCTTGGCAATGAAGGGATCAAATTTAATCCTATTAAGCACTTCTTGTTCATTCGTATCTGGATATGTGTATTTGGAGAGGTACCAAAATTTGTAAAACCCAATAGTTCGATCATTGGATTTTACATTGACAAATCCACAATTAGGAGGATTGTCAAAACTATAAGAATCAGCTAGGAATTGATCGGTTGCAATTTGAAAATCTGCATCTGGATAGAATTGTGGAAATGGATCTCGAAGCCACATTATATCGGTATCCTGTCCATTAATTTCACTAAATAGTTCATTCATGGAAAAGTAAGCAAAAATTGGAAGAAATGAAGGACTAAGGAAAATACCGTAAAGACAAAGTTGTAGCCTTTGTCGAGAATGGAAGACAAAATCTGGGTTCTTCTCCACATCATCTGTAGGTAATTGGGAGTCAGATAAAATACCTCGCCGGTAAAGTTAGCGCCTTGAGTGTAAAGTAAGTAACAATGAGGGTGTAATGCTAAGCAACGAGCATATGCTTTTTGGTCCACGCAGATGACTAGCAAATGCTTGAGCAGCCATTTCGTGTTGCTTCCGATGTTAAAGCTCTCAAGAAAGAGATCAAATATTGAATTGGGCTCTGCCCATGCATCATTTAACGTAGTTATTATAACCGTTTTGTTCTTCATGCATGCATTTTTCAGAACTTTATCCAATGGATCCATATCCTCCTGTTGGTTGCCCTGCATGCACCCATAACCATTCATGCATGTTATATATATGTACAAACATACTTACATGCTAACATAATTAATTAATGAAAATATGACTTTATTCATAGAATTTTTTTTTTTTTTAAACTAAAATTCACCGTATTATATTTTCTTAACAAAAATCCAATGATTAGGATCCAACTCAACAATTTTCTTAATTAAATTTGACTTCACAGAATTTCATATTTTTTAATACCTAAAATACCCCTAATAACTTATGTCAGATTAAAAACAAAATTTAATGTCATGGTTTTAATGCATATTAATAACACAATGATATGATATTAGGGTTTGAATTCGTTTCATTTTTATCCTTTTTTAAGTTCTTAGTTATTTTGTCACTTAGTACTACGGTCTAGTGACGTTCCTCTTCACTTATAAGTGAGATGTCTTAAGTTCGATTCTCGCCAAAGGCGAATTTAAACCCCATTATTGCTAGATCATTGTGAGGTTACACCCACATCCTCCTACTTTAGTGTAGACAATATCGTTGGTTAAAAAAATTATTAGTTGCTTTTCGAATTTGCATAAAATTAGGAATTTTTTCGTTTAATTTTTCCCTTTTCAAAATATGTGAGCATTATATAAAAACAAAATGTGCCTCTTAGTTGCCAATAAAATATAAGAATGTTATCTTCTCAAAATAAATTTACCTGTATTATATATATAAATATAGGTAAATTATTTTACCACACATATATAATAAAAATAAAATGTGCCTAAAGCATGTAATAATATGTGCAAAATAATTTACTACAACATAAAAGATGTCATTTGGTTCAATTTAATTACCAATATTTCACATGTAGGTACGGGTAAATTATTTTATGAAATTAAAGCACATACATGAAGATAAAGATGTCATTTGCTAAGATAAAGGATGTCATATTTCATTTGGTTAAATGAAAAAAATATATGCAAATTATTTTTACAAATATTAAAGTACTGACTCTGAAATATATTTATATTTTTTATAAGGAAATATTTTATATATTTAATGAAAAAGAGAATATATATGTATATTGTTTCAATTGTAGCTTATAGAAATTGAAATTTTGAGCAATTATTGACTAAAACATATGTAAATCAAGTATAGTGCACCTACGAGTTGAATTTTAGATGCTTGGAAAAAAAAAAAGGAAAAAAACTTAGATCAAATTTAACATTTCATCATTATTGAAGGTATTAGTAAAATCCATTGACATAATCAGGGTGTTTTGGGGCATAGGTTGTAAATAGTATATGTTATTTCTTTGTCTACATATCAATGGATTTGAATTTTGGGTTTTAATTGAATGTTTAAATAAAGATAAATTTTGTCTAGGAAACAAAAATTCCAATGGCATATCTCTAAAGAACCCCTAAATATATTGATTTGTGGGGTAGAAAGTAAAAAGGATTAATTAGGGAGAGATAAGTAATGAATTAAGAGGACTACGTACTGTACTGGCCTGCTGAAGTGGAGGGGTTGTGGTATTCGCCTGCTGAAGCGGAGGGGTTGTGGTATTCGCCTGCTGAAGCGGAGGAGTTGTGATTCTGCAGGAGGGGAGGGGTGTTGCCAAGCCATCATAACGAAATCCAGAAGGATACACAAAATTGTAGACAATAAAGCAACCGGCGACAGCTGCTGCCGCCATAAACACCAGTATCGTCCGTGCATTAATCCTCTTCCCAGTAATATCAAGATTCACAGAGTTTCTCATTATAAATCCAGATTTTCTTCTCTTGGGTAACTGGGTTGTAATACATATGGCAAACTGCGTTAGATTTAGTCCCTTAGCTGTATATGTATATAAAGTATTGTATTTAGCTTATATGTATACATCTTAGAGAGATTTTTTTCTAAAATCAAGATTCAAGAATCATGTGTCAGCTGGCTGCGAAAAGCACGAAAGCTATGGACTTGTCATTACGCACAACAGGGGCATTGGACTTTCGGGTGTATATATATATATAAACTCTATTTTTTTGACATTTCAAGTTGATGGTTCGAAGTTGAAGTAGTCCACTACTCCACTTTTAGTTTAGATAATATAATTTGTTAAATAAATAAATAAGCATTACGAAAGTCCCATTTTGATGGTGGCAATTTGTTTTTAAGGTTTGGTTGGCTTTTTGTCAAAATGGTAATTGAGATTGGTCTAACTCTTCATTTTGGTTCATGTGATTTAAAATCGATAAAACTGGTTCTTGAGTTTGTCCACCATCAATCATTTTGGTCAAAATTTCCCTTAAATAAGAAGAAAAAAACACCCTCAATTGTCAAATTATTTTGGCCCATTGTTTATTAAATTGAGGGTATTTTTATCATTTTGGTCTTTATTTAACATAGATTTTTCACGGAATGATCAAATTGATGACAAACTCAAGGATTCCTTCTATCAATTTCAAATCTCATAAACCAAAATGACAAGTTATGTCAATCTCATTGATCATTTTGGCTAAAAAGCCAGTTTGGTTTTATTGTTTATGCTTGAGATGTATGATGAGTGTATGAGGAAATGAATTAATGAAAAATGGTGACAAAAAAGAGAGAAATAAATAAGGAAGAGTAAGGTAAGTACTAACTCAATTGTTACGCATGGGACGGTTTTGGGGTCTGACCAATGTCCTCTCATCTTCCAATCTGATTCAATAGGATCGAAAGGTAGGAAGATCTTTAGGTTTGAGGCTATTTGGGTGAAGGAGGTGGAGTGTCAAGAGTTGGTGCGGAAGTGTTGGGCTAGGCGGTAGATTAGCGATGTTTCGTCCCAATGGGTGAAAAAGATAAATGATTGCCGTTCCAGTCTCATACGTTGGAGTGGTAACAAGTTTAAAAGGCGGGGAATGCAAATTCGGGACCTACTTGCTCAGTTGGATGAGCTCCAAAAGGATTGGGGACCTAATATAACAAAAATAAAGGAGAAGTCTCAACTAATTGATGACTTAAAGGCTTAAGAGGAAAGTTTTTGGCACCAGAAATCAAGTGTCTTCTTCGGGGCAAATATTCCAAATGAGGTTTTGGTTGAGCTGGGTAACATTCTTGGTATTCCTCTGGTGGATAATCTGGGCACTTACTTGGGTGTTCTTGCTATATGGTGATGTTCGAAGAAACGTGGCCTTGCCCATGTGAAGGAGAGGATATTGGGGAAGCTACAAGGTCGGAAGCAAAGTACAGGCTATTCCCGCCTACCCTATGAGTATTCTTAAATTCCCCGCTATTATTTGTCAGGAGTTAGATGCCTTGGTTGCGGGCTTTTGGTGGGGGAGTAAGGGGGAGGTGCGGAAGATCCATTGGGTGTCAAATGAGGTATTAGGCCTTCCTAAAGATTTGGGTGGATTGGGCTTCAGGAACTTTCAAGAGTTTAATGATGCTTTACTTGCCGAACAATGTTGGCGTTTGATTTATGAGCCAAATTCGCTTTGAGCGTAAGTAATCAAGGCTCGTTATTTCCCACATTGTTCCATTTTAGAGGCCAAAAAATGGGGCTAAGCTTCCTGGGCTTGGACAAGTCTTCTCACAGGTAAGGAGTTGTTTTGAAATGGTTCCCATTGGCAAATTATGAGGGGCGAGGATGTGCGAGTGTGGGTGGATCGGTGGCTGCCATCGTTACCTTCGGGGTACCCTATGCCACTTGGAGAGGTTGCAGTCACTAAAAACTTACGTGTTAACTCTCTTATATGCCCAGTTTCAAGGCAGTGGGATTTAAGCTTTTTGCAGCCTTTCCTCTCTACGGTAGATCAAGAGGCGATTAGAGACACTCCAATCGATGACCTGAGTATACTGCTTGTTTGGTCCCAAATGAATGTTGGAGATGTTTCTGGCAGCTGGAGGTGCCTCCAAAGATCTGGCATTTCCTTTGGATCTCGATGCATAATAGCCTGTCAACTAGAGCTGCTTTCTTTAAATGACGGTCATCCCCTTCCAAATTATGTCTTATTTGTCGTTGCCAAGATGAGTCAATTGAGCATCTCTTCCTTTTTTGTCCTTGGGTGGAACCTATTTGGTTTGGAGGTGCTCTAAACTATAAAGTGGATCGTGCAAGTATTCAATCTTGGGTGATGTGGTTGCAAGCATTTTTGTTTTCTAATCTTAGGTCCGCAGCTAATAGAAAGTGGGTTCAATCCTATGTTGCGTTCACTTGTTGGTTTATTTGGAAAGCCCACTGTGATTTTGTGTTTAATCAAGTACCAATTAATCTTACCACTACCAGGGTGCTTATGACTTTAACCAATGCAATGGATTTCTTCTTGGATACGGTGAAGGACTCGGGGATCAGAAGGGCAGTGGTGAATGCGTGGGAGGGCAGGTTTCAAGATGGTGTTATCTTATCTCTCCTTATTCAAAAATCAATGTGGATGCTAGCTGGTCTAAGTTGTCTAAGTTGGGTTTCGTTGGGGTGGTTATAAGGGTAGCGGGCGGTAGGTTTTTGGCAGCAGCAAGGTACTCTCTAAGGGTTCCTAATGCTACAGCGGCGAAAGTTGTGGCGCTGCTTCGTGGCTGTGAGTTGGGTGCTTCTGTAGGTATTGGTTTTGTTATTCTCGAGTCGGACTTTCTAGAAGTTGTTTCTTGTTTATGTCATTCTCTTGACAATGGCAGTTGGGAGGCTTATCCTATCTTGGCAAGGGTTAAACAGATGGGTGGGGCTTTCCAGAATTGTCGCTGGTTTTAGGTGCCGAGATCAGCCAATATGGCGGCACATGTTATTGCGTTAGTTGGTTTTTCCGGGAATGAGTGAATTTGTTTAGGTCGATAGGCCCCATCTTCGCTGGTTCATATGTTGAATAATGATGGTCTTATGTGTCCTCATTAATTTTGCTTTGGTAGTGTTTGGGGTGACGCTTTCACTTGGTTGAAGTGTCTTCTGGTTGTATCCCTTTGCACTACTTCTATCTTAGTATGTCTCTCTTGGTGTTTGCCTCTTGGTAGGCTTACCTGTACCTATTTGGCTTCTTAGCCTTGGAATGGTATTCCTAGTTTCCAAAAAAAAAAAAAAAACTAGGGTTAGTCCATCTATATATATATATATATATATAGACACACACACACACATAATCCATGCAGACCATTCTACATATATTTAATAATTTAATGTTCACCCTTGGAACAAATTTACATATAATTCTAATTAAGATGAATTATATTTTACCCCTTCATGTTTGTGATCAATTTCAATTTTTTACATCTTTAAAACATTTCAATTTCATACATTTACTTATCATTTTATTTCAATTTCATACATCCGTTAGAAAATCCGTTATGTAAACCGTTAAGTGATGACATGACAAATATAAGATCAACATTTCTGTTGACGTGGTTGCCAAATTTGTGCCACATGACAAAAATATAACTTTTTATGCATTTAACCTATTAAAAAAAAAAAAAAACCATCTTCCTTCCCCAACCCCTTCCCTACAACCCAAACCATCCATCCCACCCCACCCAAAACCCCAAAAAACCTCCCCTCCCATCCCCAAAAAAACCCACCACAATTAACTAAAGACAAGTAATAAATAAAAAAAATAAAAATAAAAAACCCCATATCTTCTTACCCAGCCACCCCTTCCCCATCACCACTGCAGAGCTTTTTCGTTTCCAGTTTTCAATACTGGAAATAATCAATAAACCAAATTAAAATTTTGAAAATGAAAGAAAAATATGTAAAAAGCAAAAGGTAGATCTGTAATTGCAAATCTTCAATTATAGTCTTCAACATACCCTTCCACCTAACATCTTGTACAATTCCCCCTTTCCCTCTGTTCCCTCCGATCTCGATGAGCTCCGCCATCAAACGGATATGCAGCTAGTTGCGCCATCGCTCACGCCAGAGCTACCAGAGAGGAGGCCGTGGAATCTAAGGACAAAGAGGGCTCCAATGGGCAACGGCGGTGGTGCTAAGGGGTGAGAATCGAGGAGAAGAAGGCGAATTAGTCCTCATTGAAGAGTGAGCGTAACAATGGCGTGAAGGAAGAGAGGGGGAGAGAGGGCGAAGGTTGCAGAAAGGTGAGGGGGAAGGAAGGGGATCTGCATCTAGTGCGGGTTTGGGTTATTTTAATTTTTTTTTAATAAGGTAAATTATTATAATATTTTAAATGTATAAAAAAAAAATATTTATCACGTGGCATAAATTTGGCAACCACTTCAGTTTTTAACGGACTAATATATGGAAACGAATGTATTATATTGAAATAAAATAGTACGTGAGGTATGAAAGTGAAATTTTTTGAAGATATTCTATAAAGTTGCAATAGACTTCAAACATGATGTAGTAAAATGTAATTTACTTTTGTAATTATTATCGAATATGTATATATAATTTTAATTTTAACCACTAAATCATTGCACGTAGCGAACTGATAGTGAGGCCAGTCGGCAGGCTAGGCTAGGAATGGTGCGACCTCTCTCTTTCAAAATTTAGCCACTAAATCATGTATAATTAATTCCTTTTATGATGCTGGATGCTCTTTTTTCTTTAGATTGGATTGAAATCTCTAATAAGATTTTTATCGATATCCATTATATGCATCATATCCTCAATGATTGTACGTATTCTATTACCTTATCAAAGAATATCGTACCGTTTTCAAAAAAATTAATGATAATATTCTTTCACAAAATTAATCAATCAAAGCCATTAAACAATTTCAAAATGAACTTGTTAAACCTAATTGGGGGAATTGATTTAATTTTTGCTTGTTGGTTGCCAAGTCAAAAGATGCCGACACAGACAGAACATCTAAACTTGTGTTGTTCTGGTGATGGGTACTAGTCTAACATGACTCACAAGAGAGATGAAGATGATGTTGGGAATTATTATCAATATTCAATCGGAGAGAAGACTTTTCAAAATTAAGAGTTTTCTTAACTTTCCGCCTAATTTTATTCAATCCGGCTGCAACCGACATTTCAACGCTATATATGTTTATTAATTTTGTCATCTCTTCTCCATGATGCATATTCAAGTATAGAATATTTAACACACCAGAAAAATTACGTATACATTCTTATTTTACTATCTCATGCTAATTTTATATTCGCATTTTTTAGGAATTATTTCATGTTAGTAGTACATGCAACTTCATCAAGGAAACCAAGTTTATATCTTATTCTCCTATTTTGGATATTTTCGATGATGATGAGTGTATAATTATTATTATATTCTCTCAATATTATATATATATATATATATATAATATGTCAATATTGCTCCAAAATATTCTCTCAATTATATATTCAATATCTCTCAATTATGATTATAATTATAATTGTCTTACCTCGTGGCTTCTATTCCTACATTGAATTTTTTTATTTTATTTTGGGGTTAATTTCTTGTATTGATTACGAAAGGGACCATTCATTGCGAATCACATAAATCAAGCATAATTTATTTCCCTAAATAATTATTGTTCAATTGTAAAATTCTTAGGCCAAACCCTAATGATTTATTGATCATTGACTTAATAAACTTCAACACTCGTTTCATAATCTATTTACCAAAAGAGAATGCTAAAGTTATCATATTTTTAGAACATATTTTGTAGAATACATGATGCGGCAGTCGATAGTTGGATTCCTTCTCTAATAGACCATATTTGGGGGGTTTGTGTTAATTTTTTTTAATTTTAATTTTGTTTTTCAAAACCGGTGATATTGGACTTGTTTGAAATGGTTAACAACGTTTTTGGTAAAAATGTTTTTGGAACCAATCTATAGTAAAATGACAAATGAATTCTAGAAAAACATTTCATTGCTTCATGCAAAAAGCACAAGTTTGTGCTTCTTGTAGGAAGCACTTTAAATGCTTTTTGTAGGAAGCACTTTAAATGCTTTTGAAACCCAAAAATATTTTTTCTAAAAATGATTCCAGTTATTTTAAAAGCAGCTACAAAAAAGCCCATTATATACTAAGGGGAGATCAGATTCAATTTTTGATTCAGATGAGAGAGTATACATTATTGTAGACAACATGGTTAAACCCAGTCTACAAATTTGTGTTAGTTACGTACAAATAATTACCAAACAAGAATAATTTTAAATTGTTCTAAACTTTTAAAACATTTCAAATAAATACCTAACATTGCAAGTGGCTATCTACTACAATAGTAGAGAAAAGTGTTACCCTTACGGCATGAGATTGAACCCCGTCGGCCCCCTAATCTAATATTTAATTTAAAAAATCTATTAGTTGACCAAAAAAAAAAAAAAACAATAATAAATACCCAACATTTTGAGAATTATGCATTTGCTTAGTCACTAGCATTAAGTGTCGGTGACATCATGTGGACAAGTATAGAATTTCACTGTGTTTGTGTATCTCAATATTGTCCTTATCACTTAACATTAATAACGTCATCACTTAACACTGATAACTCAACATGTCTATTTTTCAAAATATGAGATAATATTTTTTAAGCAAAAGCACGATATTCATTAAGTTGGAATAACAACCTACAATATTAAGGATAAGATGCATAGATGGGTCTCCATAAAAATCTTGTTAGGAATTTTAATCCGGTCGGAGGAAAAAAAAAAGTATATGGCACAACCAATGTATAGTAAATTATCATCAAATATTATGATCAAAGTAAAATTAACTGGGTCTGTCTTCTACTAGGATGTCCTAGATCAAGTCCGGAGGGTCTTCAAACCATAACACTTCGCAATGTCTTCCAATTCGTGCACGAGCAAGCCGTTGCGCTGCTTGATTGGCTTCGCGTCGAATGTGGCGCATTTCAATATGCGCAATTACCGGGAGAAAGCTCCTAGTATCTCCCAAAGGTGGACAAACCATCTTCCTTCCTTTGTAGAGCAGCTATAGTTATGCTCGAATCACCTTCGAACACGACGTCTTGTCCTCCATTGACGATCTGCACCAAAATTTTCGCAGCATGCCTTGCCGCCAAGATCTCCGCATGCGGCGGGGAAACCCCAATCCAAAATTCCACCACCGCCTTCTCCCTCCACCTCCAATTGTAGTACAGCCTTTTTTTGGGATACAAATGCATGTCACATGCTGATTATAGTTATTTTCCCCAGTTAATTACACTAATACTCTCTGAGGTTTATCGAGTTTTCACAAAATCCCCTCACATTTGAGACATTACGCAAACATCCCCTCAAGTTTTAATTCTCTTTCATATAACCCTTTTAGTCAAAAAATTTCTTATAGATTTACTAATTTACCCTTTACTAATTTAATAAAGAAAATTTATAATTTTATAAAATAAAGGGTTCTTTAGAAAAAGGCCCTTGAAACTCTTATTTTCCAAGCAAAAACCCACATAATATTAAACTTCCAAATAAAATCCAAATTTCAAATAGAGTACCATGTAGACAAATATGTAACCAATTATCATCACATATTTACAACTTATGCCACAAAACTCTAGTTATGTCAATAAATATTATTACCCACCCTAATTATGATTAGCAATTAACCCCATATGAAAATTTTACCTTTCTTGTATGATAAATATTAGGAATATATATATATATATATATATATATATATATATATATATATATTTAGCTATGTTCATAAACAATTTATGGGCACATTTTTCGTTTGGAAAGAAAAATCCTTTGTACAATCAGTTATTTTGCATCAAATAATAATATTGTTTTATAAAACAACAAAAAACCAATTAATATTCTTTTATGTTGTAGGTAAATTATTTTACCTAGATTATTACATACATTAGGCATTTTTTGTTTGTTATCATATCTGCTTGTTAAAAATAATTTATCTATATTTATATTTAAAATATAAGTAAATTAATTTTGAATCAAATAGTATTTATTTTGTAGGTAAATTAAAATAGTAGTTCCATTATTTTGGGAAAGTTAAACAGTGCATAAATAATTTCGTAAAAATTAAACCAAGACAAATTATCTCCATTAAAATAAAACAGTACATATTCGACAAAAACAAAATAAATAAATAAATAAAATAGTAGATACATTATTTTCTTATAAGATTAAACAATAGGTAAATTATATTGTAGGTACATTATGTTTGTAATATAAAAAAAGAATTGAAATTCATAAACAAAAAGCAATAGATATATTAATTTTTAATCAAATTTCCTTTATTTGTTGGTGAATTATTTTCATGCATTATTATATATATTGGGCATATTTTACTACTAATATATATGTGTGGAAAAATTTACCTATATTATCATATAAAATATAGATAAATTTATTTTGAATCAAATAACATTTTTTATTCTATAATTAATTTAATTTTTTTTTTTTGAGTTGAAATGATAGCGACTTTATTAATGTCAAGAAGACGACATACAACAATGCAAGAGTTGAAATGATAGCGACTTCATTAATACATTTCTTTTTATTAATTTCTCCCTTCAAATATGCATAGAATTAAATGTCTACATCAAAACAGTAATTAGGGGTATTTTAGGTATCTAAAAAATGAAAAATGTGTAAAGGCAAACAAAATTAATGAATTTACTTATGTGGAGCCTAGTCATTGGGTTTTATTCAGATAAAAAGACTATGTCGGGTTTTATGTAAAGAAACTTGAGTTTCAGGGGCTAAAGTCATATTTTCAGTAAAATAAATTATAAGTCATTAAACACTTAAAAAAAAGACAAGTAGAAAACCATTCGACGAAAACAAACTAAGAAAAAAATTTAATTAATTCTTTGAAAATAATAGTTTATTAAAAAATAGATGATCATAAAGCAAACAGCCATTCAACTTAACTTTGGAGACGATAAATAAAATATTTTTTTTCATTATTAGGGTTCATAAAGATGACTTTGGAATTGCCTAATCCCAATGGACCAAAAATTAGGGCAAAATTGAGCAAAAAAAAAAAAAAAAAAAAACCCGGCAAATTGAATTGTTCTTTAGACCAACTCTAATGGTGGGCTAAAAGCCAAATTACCCTCCAAAATTTCCCCCCCAAACCCACTCCAACCTAAGGGGAAAATTTGGGCTAAATGCTAAATGTTAAACCAAGGCCAAATTCCCCCCAAAATTTAGCCTAGAAATCGGGGTGAATTCCACCCAATATTTATCGGAATTTAAATTTTTTTAGATTAAAATGTTCATAAAATTAATTTACGATGGTCTACATATTTATTTATTTATTTTTTTAAATTTAATTTAACAAAAAAAAATAGCCTAAGTTCATTCTTTAATAATCCCGGGCTAAAATTTTAGGTTAGAACGGTTGGAGCAGAAAAGCTGTTTCTGGGCTAAAAGCTAAATTTTCCGGGCTAAAATATTTGACTTTTAGCCCAACCATTGGAGATGGTCTTAGGATGGCAAAAAAAACCATGGACCAGAAGTTGCGTATCGAAAATTTTAAACAAAGGAAGAAGAAAGATATGGTCTTCTTCTTTGAAAAAAATTAATTATTGCTTTAAAAATAATATTTTATTAAGAAATAGACAACAATCGAATCCATCGTCGTCCGTTGTGTCGTACTGTGGGATTGGATTTGGTTCATTAGAATTTTTTGTTCGGAATAAATGAGAAGTTTAGAGTGATTTTAAAAGAGGTTACATGTCCATGCAAATACTGCCGGTTCAATTTGTTCGCTCTTATGAATTAAGTTGCTTCATTGATCTTGTACAATGTTTTTTTTTCACGTCGTCGATGCTGGTGTGTCAACCACATAATATTTACGATACTAATATTTTCTTAATTATTATTGCTAATCTCGATTTTGTTTGTGTAAAATTATAAATATTTTACACAATGTCGGAGATGGAGATATCCTTTTTTTGTTTTGTTCAAAAGTTGAATGGGTGGTGGTGATGGAGAAGGGAGGAGATGGGGTGGGAGGGAAAGAAGAAGATGAACACTTTTTTTATAATAAAATATTATTTTAAAGTAATAAATAAATTTCTTTTCTTAATTTGTTTTTGCCAACGTGATCTTTTTCTTGTCCTTTTTGAAGTGCTCAATGACTTATAATTTATTTTATACAATTATAAAGTTTTTCTATTAGTTTTGAGTAATTAATAAGGGTAAATTAGTAAATTTATAAGGAAAATTTTGACTGAAGGGGTTATAAGAAAGGAAATTTAAAACCTGAGGGGATGTTTGTATAATGTCTCAAACGTGATGGGGTTTTGTGAAAACTTGATAAACCTCAATGGGTGTTAGTGTTATTAACCCTTATTCTCCCTCCTCTCACTGTCGCACGAGGCCCGGCCCAAACATAATACAACCGAGGCGGCCCATCATAAATCCAACGGATCGGATCCAGGCATTCCAGCGTATATGTGGGCAAACCACAATTGTACAGGCATTATGTATTCTCGATCTCTTTTGATTTCTACATTTCAAACTGGTTGGTCTGAAGTGCTTTCTTTATATTTCATTTTCATATAAATAAAATAAAAATAAATAGCCGCAAAATAAGTTTTGTAATCAGATCCACGGTTTTCAACTTAACTTTCAAATACTAGTTCATGTTCATCATCATCATCATCTATTTCATAAGTTACAAAAACTGAAAACTGAAAACTGAAAAACGAAATGGTTATCTAATGATCCTTTAGAAATAAACTTCATTTTAAACCGTTATAATTAAATAAAGCAATGTAACATTGTAAAAGTGTTTACGCACTGATCTTGAATACGTTATAAGATATACCATGTGATCAGATGTTGCATCCCTTCTCCGGTGATCCTAATGCTTCCAAAGGCGTTGGAAAGAAGTGCTTCAATCAATTAGAAGGTCAAAGGGGTCAATACAAACAACAGACCGTATATAAAGTTCCAAAAGAAATAGGAAGGAAATGTTAAAGGTTGACATGAGAAATGTTGGCATAAGAAATAGGGTTTAACATATGACCAGAAGCTACATTTAAAAAAAAAAGAAAAAAAAAATCCGAATGCTTAGCAAGGGGTTTATTGATTTGTTGGTTAAGAATATCACTTCTTAAACCCAAGGTATTAAGTTCGAATCCACCTTGCTTGCGTAAAGAACAAAACAAAAAAGCGAATGCTTAAAAATGAAATGAAAGAAGACTTACAAGCGATTGATAAATATATACCTGCAATTTTGTGGGATTGTCCATAAAGCATGTAATGTACCATTGGCGTTGCGAGGCGATGACATGTAATTTCTCCATACTTGCAGCAAAATTTAAGATCATTGACTTTGTTATCGAGACCAAATGCAAACTTGATTAAAATCCTTACAGGGTTGACAAAAGCCACCAAAGTCTAGTGCGTCAAAAAAACCTCATTTTCAGTCCAATCTCAGCAACAAAGGGATCAGATTTAATCCCATTTTGTACATCTTGTTCTTGTTTTCTTGGATACGTGTTTCTGGAGAAGTACCAAAACTTATAAAACAGAATAGTCCGATTATTGGATTTTACATAGGAAAATCCAGTGTTGGGTGAAATTTTTACACTATAAGAATCACCTGTGAAGTTATCACAAGAAATTTGAAGATCGGCATCTGAATAGAATTGTGAGAATGGATTTCGAAGCCACATTATATCATTATCCTGTACATTCCAATATTAAACGCATGCAACAAAATCAACAACAGTTAAAATAAATTGGCAGGCTACCTTTTTTCTTTCTTTCTTGATATTGTAAGTTTTGGGAAAGTAAGCAAAAAATTGAACAGGAATTACCGTAAGAATAAATTGTAGCAATGATCCCTCAACTAAAAATCTATTACCATTGGTCCCTCAACTAAAAATCTATTACCATTGGTCACTCAACTCATCAAAACGTGTAGTTATGGTCTTTTTTGTCAACTTCGTCAGAATTTTGTCAAAATGAGTTATTTTGGAAGGACTATTGCTACAAGTGAGTTAGAGTTGAGGAACCATTTCTCTAATTGGGTTAAAGTTAAGGGACCATTTCTCTAGTTGGATTAAAGTTGAGGGACCATTGGTAATGAATTTTTAGTTGAGGGACCATAGCTACACGTTTTTATAAGCTGAGGGGACCAATGATAATGAACTTTTAATTAAAAGACTAATGCTACAATTTACTCTTACCTTAATGACAAAGCTATAGCCTTTCTCGAGAATAAGAGATATAGACTGGACTTTTCCTCACGTTATCTGCAAGTAGTTTGACGACGTAAAAACTGCCTCGTGGGTAAAGTTGGCACCTTGAGTTTTGAGTTGATAACAATGAGGGTGCAACGCTAGGCAACGAGCATATGCTTTTTCGTCCAAGCAGATGACTACAAAATGTTTGAGCAGCCATTTCGTATTACTTCCGATCTCGAAACTCTCTAGAAATAGTTCTAAAATTGAATTGGGTTCTCCCCATGCATGCCCCATTCAACTCAGTTTTTATGATAGTTTTGTCCTTCATGCATGCATTTTTCAGAACTTTATCCAAAGGATCCTTTTCCTCCAGCTGCTTGCCCTGCGTGCACCGGTAACCATGCATGCATGTGTTATGTGTACGTAGGCACTTAATTAGGTACTAAAGTAATCAATTTATTTGTGTTTGTGGAGTAAAAAGTAAAATGGGTTAATCAGTGAGAGAGAACTAATTAGTAATTAATTAAGCGGACAACCGTACTCGCCTGCTGAGAGGGAGGGGTTGTGGTTTCTGCAGGAGGGGAGGTGTGGTACCCCCGCCAAGGCATCATAACGAGATCTAGGAGGATACACAAAATTGTAGCCAATAAAGCAACCGGTAACAGCTGCGGCAGCCATAAAAACCAGTGTCGTCCATGCATTAATCCTCTTCTCAGTAACATCGAAAACCACCGAGTTTCTAATTCTTGATGCTTTTTCAATTACAAATTCACTTCTTTTATTCTATTGGATAATTGGGTTGCAATTTGGCAAATATATATATATATATATATATATATATATATATATGTATATGTATATGTATGTATGTATGTATGTATGTATGTATGTATACCACGGAAATCTTTATGGGAATGGATCTCTATTTTTTTTTTTTATAAAAATGGGGATTAGTTATAAGATCTACACTACATTGAATTTTAACAATATGAACCGTCTATTTTTTAAGTTGTACCTCATAGATCATCCTTGCAAAATATTAACCAAATCGGAAATGTTTAAAACATCTAATTGGGTTCAAAGAAATTAATGAATACTTTATTATATAAGAAACAAAGAAATATTATCTTGATAATTAAATAGGCAAATGGTTTCGAATTGAATTGAATTTTTGGAAAATGATATAAGAATCGAGACTTACAAAATAGACAGTTCAGATTGTTAAAGTTCGATGTAAAGTGAGTCCCGCATCTAATCTCTTTTTTTTTTGAAAAAAATGGGAATCCCTTTACATAAAGGTTTAGTGTATGCCACCACATCTTGGCTTTCCCGCTTTTCACAGCTAGCTAGCTAAACTAAGCTAACTAGAGTAGTCATTAAGCACCCAATCCCATACATTTCCCATCCTCTCTTATTTATGTGGTCACGGTTAAACTACGTTAGCATTTTATATTTCTATTGTTTTTCATCTTATTATATCTATAAAAAAAATCAATATAAAATATTAACATGACTTAACCGTAATCACAGAATATATGAAGGAATGGAAAGAGTATGAGACGTGAAGAGCAGACAATCCAGGTCGATTAAGAACGACTCTATCTTTTGGTTTGGTTAAAACCGACTGGAGCAACAATTTTGTTTTTAGTGGGTTGCGTCGAAACTGCGAGATTTAATTGGTAAACAATTGTGACATGGAATTTTCGGATGGGAAACTCTAATTTGTACATTTCAAGTTGCAGGTTCGAAGTCGAAGTAGACATTACGAAAGTCCCATTTTCGTAGTGTCAATTTTTTTTTAGGTTTGGGTTTCAAGGTTTGTGCTTCAGACTTGAGAAGAGTATATAAAGGAAAGAAAAAGAATGGATGAAAAATGGGGATGGAAGCGCGGGAAAGTAAAAAGCAATGATTATTGAAAACAAAATCTTGAAAGTAAAAACAATTTAATATAGTTTTTTTGTATCAAATTAAGTCATCGCTTTCAAAATGATAGATTTTGTACCTTTTTATATTTTCGTAATTTTCTTGCCAAGAACTTTGGCAAATTATTTATTGCCGAGACAGACAATCGATGCATTTAATCATGCTAGAAAAATACGTACTCTTAACTTTCTTCATAAATCTTCAAAGGTCCATTGTCATGGATCCCCGAAAGTACTCCTAATATAGAGTTTTGATTGGTTGACAGAACATCGCCAACAACTGTAGGACGGTGGATTTCCACATCCCTGTGATCTCATCCATTTAAGAATAGTCATAGTTTAACTCCACCTATTTAAGAATTTCTCTCAGTATAAAGTGTGAGGAAAAAAAGTGTGAAAGTTGTACCGCATCGGTGTTACTAATCTATTTCATTTTATTAATCTGAACTATGCTTCTGCACATGCTAGTGGATAATATTTGTGAAAAAAAACTTGTACATTAGGCATCTGTCCCTTTTGATTTGTACATTTCAAGGTTGCATACTATTTGAAGTTGAAATAGACATTACGCAAAGGTAATCCATAAATTAATGGTGGCATATTTCTTTCACTAATTCACTTTAGATAACTTGGAAAAAGAAACACAGCTGCAAAATAAGTTTTGTAATAATGTAGTGAGCAAGATATAAGTTTTGTAATAGTATTCACGAGCAAGATGAAATATATTTGATCGCCAGGGAGCAATTTCCATCGTTGAATTTAAGCCTCTTTTTCTTCTACCTGAAGTATATACATGAAAAAGTAGAACTATACGCGTCAGATTCATGCATGCATGGGATGGTTTTCAAATTAAGTTTCAAAGATATTTGGTCATCAACGTAACATTTTATAAGATTTACCTGTAATTTAGAAAGCTCTACGATTGGAATAATCTTTTTATAGTTTCACTCCCTTGTCCTGTTACTATGCTTCCAACGGCGTTGGAAGGAAGTGCTTCAAGTCAATCAGATACTCAAAGGGGTCAATATACATACATACATACATACATACATACATACATATATATATATGAAAAATAAAAAACCAACAGTCCTTATAATTAAGTTCCAAAAGAAATTAGAAATGGGACTGCAACTTCGAAAGATCAATATGAAATTTTTTATTTGGTTGCAAAAGATATAAAAACTGTTGGCATAAGAAAAGGGCTTAATAGAAGACTCATAACCGATGGATAAAAAATTTACCTGCAATTTTGTGGGACGGTCCACACAGCTTGTGATGTGCCAGTAGTGTTATGAGGCGATGACATGTATTTTTTCCAAACTTGAAGCAAAGCTTTAAGATCGTTCACTTTGTTCTCAAGACCAATACAACAATTAGCATGCATTGTGCAAACTTGGTTAAAGTCCTCACTTGGCTCACAGAATCCACCAAAGTATTTTGTATCCAAGAATCTCACTTTTAATCCAATCTTGGCAATGAAAGGATCAAATTTAATCCTATTAAGCACTTCTTGTTCATTCGTTTCTGGATATGTGTATTTGGAGAGGTACCAAAATTTGTAAAACCCAATTGTCCGATCATTGGATTTTACATTGACAAATCCACAATTGGGAGGATTTTTAAAACTAGAAGAATCACCCATGAATTTATCAGTTGCAATTTGAAAATCTGCATCTGGATAGAATTGTGGGAATGGATCTCGAAGCCACATTATATCGGTATCCTGTTCATTAATTTCACTAAATAGTTCATGCATGGAAAAGTAAGCAAAAATTGGAAGAAATTAAGGACTAAGAAAAATACCGTAAAGATAAAGTTGTAGCCTTTGTCGAGAATGGAAGACAAAATCTGGGTTCTTCTCCACATCATTTGTAAGTAATCGGGAGTTAGATAAAATACCTCGCCGGTAAAGTTGGCACCTTGAGTGTAAAGTAGGTAACAATGAGGGTGTATCGCTAAACAACGAGCATATGCTGTTTGGTCCACGCAAATTACTAGCAAATGCTTGAGCAGCCATTTGGTGTTACTTCCGATGTTAAAGCTTTCAAGAAAGAGATCAAATATTGAATTGGGTTCTGCCCATGCGTCATTTAACGTGGTTATTATAACCGTTTTGTTTTTCATGCATGCATTTTTCAGAATTTTATCCAATGGATCCATATTATCCTCCAGCTGGTTGCCCTGCATTTTTTCAAAACTATAGGTAAATTAATTTACCACACATATATAATAACAATAAAATGTGCCTAATGTATGTAATAATATATGTAATTTACCTACAACATAACATATGTCATTTAGTTCAATATTTAATTTACCTATATTTCACATAGATATAGGGAATTTATGTATCTATTTGAAAATGAGTTAGGATTCTCGCCGGATCTTGTTTGTAAGGATCCTGGTGATTCTCAAAGCACATCCATTCATCGTACATTGAACTGTCAGAAATTATTGTAAATTTTTTAATTTAAAATTGAATATAAACAGTACCTGACGAAAACTGGCCGCACGATGTGCAATGAATAGATGTGATTAGATGATCCTCGAGATCCTCTCTCTTTGAAAATAAAGGATGTCATTTGGTTAAAATATATATATATAGACAAATTACTTTTATGAAGATTTTTTTTTTGTCAAGTGGTAGATTTTGTTAGATTAGCCATTAACAGGATTTGAACTCACGTTGTTATGCAAAAATTCAACATCTTTCCACCATTATGGTGAAGGGCCACTTGCATGAAGATTAAAGTACCAATTTGAAATACATTTTTATTTTATTTTTCATAAGGAATATATATATATATATATATATATATATAAGAACATATATATGTATAGTCTATAAAAATGAAATTTTGAACAAAGTGTTGACTAAACAATTATTAAAGCATAATGTACCTACGAGTTGAATTTTTGTTTTTTTAGTAAAATGATACATTTTACATGGATTGAGAGTTTGGCTAAACCATATAATTAACAATTTTGGTATCGAATTCATTATCTACAAGATTTAGATTTTAAACCTCTTACTTATAAATAAAAATAAATAACATCAGATCGTGGTGTTTTAAATGCTTGAAAAAAAAAAACGAAAGAAACTAGATCAAATTTAAGATTTCATCATTGTTGTTGGGATTTCATCATTATAGGTATTAATAAAGTTTATTGACAGAACTAGGAAATAAAAATTGCAATAACATCTGTCTAATGAACCCATAAGTTGATTTGTGGAGTAGAAAGTAAAAGGGATTGATTAATGAGAGATAAGTAATGAATAAGAGGACTAGTGTACTCGCCTGCTGAAGTGGAGGGGTTGTGTTTCTGCAGGAGGGGAGGCGTGGTGCCAAGCCATCATAAAGAAATCCAGGAGGATACACAAAATTGTAGGCGATAAAGCAACCGGCGACAGCTGCTGCCGCCATAAACACCAGCGTCGTCCGTACATTAGTCATCTTCCCAGTAAGATCAAGAACCACCGAGTTTCTCATTCTCGATGCTTCTTCAAACTTATAAATTCACTTCTTCATCTCTTGGATAACTGGGTTGGTAATAGATATGCCTAACTGCGTTAGACTTGGTCCCTTACCTGTGTGTGTGTGTGTGTATATATATATATAAGTGTAGTATTTAATTTATATGTATAGATATTAGAGAGATTTTTTCTAAAATCAAGAATCATGTATAAGCTTGCTGCGAATAGCAGGAAGGCTAACTCGACTAGTCATTACGCACAATAGTATTAATATAATAGCCTCTACTCTAAAATAGTATTAGTACAGCGTCAAAGTCCGAGATTGAATTCGTAGACAACTGGGGCATTGGACTTTCGGATGTATAGGAATATTATTTTTTACATTTCAAGTTGCAGGTTCCAAGTTGGAGTAGGCAATAGCATTACGCAAGTCCCAATTTCTTAGCTCAAATAGTTACCAAACGGTGGGCTCTAAATAATTTGCAATTTTCATTTTGTGTGCTTTTTGTTGTAAATATCTTCTACGTCTCTCCCATCATCCTTCATCCATTCTTCTTTATCCCTCTTATTTTCTCTCTATCAGTAATTAAAAAAAAAAACAAAAAATAAAAGTTGAACTAAATGGTTATCAAACATCGTTTTTTTCCTTTTCCTTTTTGACGATGTTATATGATATGTGTACTCGTGTGGCCTTTGGTGTTCATGCATGGCCATATGGGAGGAAGGAGTTGCGTATCATTATGATTTCATTGTACAAATGGAAATCATGACCCTTGTATAAAACAAGTACTATAAACAACGGCGAGTTAGCCGTCTAGAGAAAGGTACCATTCTTTTTGTCTCGTCGAGAAGTATGATTTTCATTTTTGAATCACTCGATTTCGTTGAATATTGAAGAAGTTATGAATGTTTAAAATTTACCCAATTTCTAGCGAGTTTTCTGTAGATCAGTCATCTTTCAGGCTATTTTCCGGCAATATCTAACAACCATTGGGCTTCCAAATAGGTATAATCTTGTTCTACACTTTCCTATCTTTATTTTGATATATTATGAGTCAAATTTGGTTAAGAAACGATTGAGTTACAAAACTTTGAAAATTGCCCAAACTTTTGGCCAAGAGCTCTGAGACGCTTAATGAAATTGTTAACGGAATGACCAAAATAATGGATGGTGGACAATCTCAGGGACTATTTCTATTGATTTTCAATCTCAAAGATCAAAGTAATGTGTTATGCAAATCTTAGAGACCGTTTTAGCTAAAAAGTTTCTTTTTTTTTTTTTTTTTTGTAAAATTATTTTCTCTACATTTCATTGTTTCCTCTACCCACAAAATAAAAAAATAAAAAATAAATAAAAAAAGCTAAGAAAATGAAAGAGGAGTGCAAAGTGCAAACTGAGTCAGTTTTGTATTGAACAATTTTATATTAAGATGACATGATAATTGATCACCAAGCTGCCATTTCCATCGCCCCGCCACCTAAAATAACAACATAAAATACAAAACGTCAGATCCATGCTTCTTAAATCATTTTCCAATTTGGAAAAGTCATAAACAATGCAATATTGTACAAGTGTTTCACAGCTAATCTTGTATACATGTTAGATATGTATCGAGGCCAATTTAATTAAATACATATATATGTACACATATACATATACGACTTACCAATTGCAATGAATTTTGTGCAATTTCCTTTCCTTTCTCCTCCTGTCACGAGTGCTTTCCAAGGCGTTGGAAGGAAGTGCTTCAAGCCAATAACAAAGTCGAATAAAAAAGGTTCAATATTTTAAACGACAAATCGTATACTTCTAGAAGAAACAAACATAAAAAAAAGTCAAACCACGTAACTCTAGAAGAAAATGTTTAAGAATAGTAAAAATTTATTTCCCTCACTTTCATCATCGGCGGGACCCATCAGACGGCCGGGAACCCACATACGATACGACTGCACCAATGCGGAACAAGTTCTAGAAAATGTTTTGGATTAAAAAAGTCGACATATGATGACCAGTCGTATTTGCCCAAACAAAAGAAAGAGAGACAACTACACATACATTCAAAACTAATTTGAAGTTTCTATAGATGATTTTAGTTTGTAGTTTTAACTTGGTGAGGTAACAAACAAGACTGAAATTTTAAATTTTAGTTTGCTTTTTATCTTTTTGAACATTTGTCTTTCTTTAAAATCATTCAAAACTAGCGAAATTTCATAAAATTTATATTGTGTTTTTGTCTACATAGGTAAAGCTTCTCAAAAAATAACAATTTTAAATAAAGGGAAAGTGATTTTCACACTTTTTTCTAATTTCTTATACACCCTCTTTATTTATGGTTATCGGATTGAATAAATCAAACAAAACCAATAATCAGATTAAACAAGAATGTGTAAAAAACTAAAAAATAGTGAAAATCACCTACACAAATAAAATAAGAACAAATCACAACTCAATATGATCGATAATATATTATATATACCTGCAATTTTGTGGAACGGTCCATGAAAGTTGTGGCGTGGCAGTTGTATTAGGAGGTAAGGACATGTACCTTCTCCAAACTTGTAGCAAAATTTTAAGATCATTGACTTTGTTTTCGAGACCAACACAACAATTGGCATGCATTGTGCAAACTTGGTTAAAGTCCTTACTAGCCTGGCAGAACCCACCAAAGTATAGTGTATCCAAGAACCTCATTTTCAATCCAATTTGGGTGAGGAAGCGATCAAATTTGATCTTGTTGAGAACGTCTTGGTCATGCTTCTTTGGATACGCCTTTCTGGAGAAGTACCAATACTTATAAAATTTAATCGTGCGGTGGTTTGATTTTACATAGGTAAACCCTCCATTGGGAAAATTATTTACGCTGTAAGAATCACCGTTGAAGAAGTCACATGCAATTTGAAAATCTGCATTTGAGTAGAATTGTGGGAATGGATCTCTTAGCCACATTATATCAGTGTCCTGTGCATCCAATTTTAGAAAGAAAAAAAAAGTAAGTAAAAGTTGGATAAATATATAGGTAGATTAGTAGGTGAAAGACAATGGAAAATTAGGAATATTGGATTAAAGGAATTACCGTAAAGACAAAGTTGTAACCTATGTCGAGAATAGAAGACAAAAATCGGATTCGTCTCCACATCATGTCCAAGTACTCGGAAGACATAAAAGCAGCCTCGCTGGTGAAGTTGGCACCTTGAGTGTAGAGTTGGTAGCAATGAGGGTGTGACGCCAAGCAACGGGCGTATGCTTTTCCGTCCAAGCATATGACTACCAAATGCTTAAGCAACCATTTTGTGTTACTTCCAATCTCGAAACTCTCTAAAAAGAGATCGAATATTGAATTGGGTTCAGCCCATGCATCATTTAGGGTAGTTAGTATAATGGTTTTGTCCTTCATAGATGCATTTTTGAGAACCGTATCCAATGTATATTCTAGAGTGGTCTGTATCATCAAAGATCAAATCAAATTATTGGTCTATGTAATGGCATTGCATAACCCCAACCCCTACATCTGAGGGATTGTCCGATAAGTTTTTTCGTACAGCGCAACTCAAACACATATGAGATCAACGTGAGGTTAGATGAGATAAAATTATACAGGTTTTCATAACTATGTGAGAACGGTTGAGCATACCCGGTGGTACGGCAACTTGACCCAAGATTTTTCATTGGGCCCCGACCCGGACGGGAGCAAGTGTGCCAGTACACACGACAAGGACAGCCATTACATGTGTAAAAGCATTAACCCTTTTTGAGTCATGTAGCATCCACAATTACAGGATAAAAAAGAATAGTAGTATATACAAGGAGAGCTAGCTAATTATTAAATATGGGTAAAATCCGAATTAAATTGGTTGAGAAAACAAAAATTGGCATGGTTCGATGAGTAGAGAGAAAGGTAATGATCTTAAAACTTTGATTAACCATGTGAGCAAACAGAAACAAAAAGTCTACTATTTGGACAAGTATTGTTAGAATTCCAGAAGCGCAAATTGACTTCTTCTCTCTCTCTCTCTTCACCATTGAAGATTATGAAACATATATCGATAAACATAATTATCTGAGTGCCAAATCCTTTTATAATTGTGTATATATTGATTTCAGATTAGCTAGCATACAACAAAAATATATTGTTTTACTTAATTTGCTACAAGAGTCTACAAGTAATTACTACCGCTTTGATTTTTTATATCTGTAATCGAACGTTATCAGAAAAAACTAATAAATAAAACATGCAGCTGTTGGAATATGCCGGCATTAATTATGAACTAAAATAACAAGCCTTCGGATGAACGCAAAATAGAACATGAGAGAGAGAGAGAGAGAGAGAGAGAGAGAGTACTGGCCTGATGAGAAGACAAATCGTAGTCATAATAGGATCCGAGCAGAAATCCGGAGATGATAAAGCAACCCACAGTGGCTGCCACAAACAGCAACGTCACCCTTATAATCCTCTTCACCAACAACGCTCGGTTACTGCTGCCTGATGATCCTTTTCCACCGTTGGATGTTGGTGACGATGGTGATGATGATATTGGCAATTTCATCATATCATTCTCGCTAACATAATTTCCAGCTGCTTCATCTGCCGATAATTTGCTCATTCTTACTTCCCTCTCTCTCTCGCTCGCTTGCTTTTGGAGTCGGACTGTCGGATGGATATATTTCTGCAAACTCCGCCTCGAGTCTTAATTCCCTGATTGTTTTGCTAATACGAGGTGTCAACTTGTATTACATGCCTACCTGCCTGCCTGGCTATTTGTTTCTTCCTCTGAGCCTTATTATCCTTCTGTTAATATGTACCTAATTTTTACTTAAGACCTCTAAAGCTCTAGAATCTACATATAAAAAAAGTAATAAAATTAATAATTTTTCATAAATAAATTGAAAATGGAAGGGATGACCACCATAGCTTGTACAAGTCTACCAGGTAAGGCAAGTACTAACTAGGGTTAGTCCATCTATATATACTGCACGCAGGCATCTGCATATATATAATAAATTAATAATGTCCACCCCTGGAACAATTTACATATAATTCTAGTTATTATCGAAATACATGTAATTATAATTTTACCAGTAAATCATTGCACATAGCGGACAGACAATGAGGCCAGCCGCCAGGCCAGCATGGAGTTTAAATCAGCCTCTTCTCTTCCAAAATTCAAGGAATTAATATATCATGTCATGTCAAAAGCCTAAATGTATATTCTTTCACAAAATTAATCAATCAAAAGCCTTAAACAATTTCAAAAAGAACTTGTTATGTTAAACCTATTTGGGGGAATGGATTTAATTTTTGGTTACAAGTTGCCAAGTCAAACGATGCCCACACATGCAAGACGCAAAGATGTGTTGTTTTGGTGATGGCCACTAGTCATTGGTCTAACATGAACCACAAGAGAGATAATGTTGGGAATTACATCAATAATAGAGAGAAGACTTTTCAAAATTTGGAGTTTTCTTAATTTTGTGCCTAATTCTTCACTTCAATTCAGCTGCAAGCCTGCAACCCATATTTCAACGCTATGTTCATTAATTTTCTGCCTCATTTTGAAATTTGTTAATTTTGTGCCCAATTTTGTCATCTCTCCATAATGCATAGTATAGAATATTTAACACACTAAAACACTTAATTAGTATATTTTATTTTTTTTTATTACAATCGATATTACTGGTTTAAACTATACTAAGGCAATTCGTCACTTAATGTTTTACTTGTTATTTTTATGTTTGCAGTTTTTAGGAAATATTTAGGGACAATGATTGTCTGTCCTCCCACTTGCGGTGCCCTTCCGTGCCCTCCTATATTTTGTGTGGTCACGGTTAAGCCACGTCAACATTTTATATTGTTTTTTTTATAAAGATAATAAGATAAAAATGAATAGTAATATAAAATGTTGACGTGGCTTAACCGTGACCACACAAACAGAAGGGCACAGGAGGGCACCAGAAGTGGGAGGGCAGACAATCCTCCAGAAGTGGGAGGGCAGACAATCCTTGTCCAATATTTAGAGTTTGTCGTATAGCTCATTTATGTCTTTGAGGTTAGCCTATGAACATGCATCTTCATCAAGAAAACCAAGTTTATATCTTATTTTTCTATTTTGGATGTTTTTCGATGACGATGAATGTATAATTATAATAATATTCTCTCAATTATATATAAAGATTCCTCAAAATATTCCACTCACCCATCCACGAGCTTACGAAGAAAGCGTCCTCGTCGTATTTCCTCGTTGTCTTAGACCTCTTGGCTTTGATTTCTACGTCGATTTTTTAATTTTATTTTGGGGTTAATTTCCAACATTGATTACGAAAGGAAAGGTACCATTCATTGTGAATCACATAAATCAAGTATAACTTCCCTAAATAATTATTGTTCAATTTTATAAATTATAAATTTGCCTCTTCAAGATTTATTCTTAGGCCAAAGTCCAAACCCTGTTGATTGATTGATCATTGACAGAATAAAAACTTCAAAATTCGTTTCGTAATTTATTTACCAAAGAAAACTGCTAAGAACATCATGTTTTTAGACCATATTTTGAAAACTATGTGATGTGACGGTTGATGATTAAATTTTTTTTAATAATTTAATGAATTGGATTAAATGTACAAAGTCAACCATCAACTATCACATTATGTAATTTATAAAATATAATTCAAGTAAATAGTTTTTCTAGTATCATCCTTTGCCAAATTAGTCTAACACCTTTTTATTTTTTCACATACTAATCTATAAATTAGAATTGGAGTCCTGGAGATTTTTTTTTGGGGGGGGGGGGAGAGAGCAGGGGTGGTTTGTATTAAGTCTTTTTATTTTTTACAACTGATGATATTATACATTAAAGGAGAGAGATTCAATTTCGGATTCAGATGGGAGAGTATATTACTCTAGTCAATTTGGTTATGCATAGGTCTGCAAATTTGTGTTACTTACGTAAAAAAAGTTACTAACAAGGATGATTAACTTTTTAAAACATTTAAAACAAACACCTAACGATTTGAGATTTATGCACTTGTTAAGTCACTAGCATTAAGTGTTGGTGACTTGGTGATATGATTTCATCGTATTTGTTAAAATTATCTTAATATTTGCCTTCATCACTTACAATGGTAACCTAACATATGTCTATTTTTTAAAACGTTAAATAATTACTAAAAATATTTTAAAATGTTAAGACTAATATCATCCTAAAATTAAGTAGTTATTCATACTTAAGTTAAATAATTAAATGTTTGGACTTTTTATGTCCACTTGACCTAGTTTTTATGTTTTATATTTTATCTCTGGTAACATTTTCTTATATTAATAAAGCTTGTGTTTGACCCAAAAAAATCAAGAGGTAGTGGCAATGCTAATGCATGTGGTATAGAGTGGCACGTGCACTGGCATGGTCATCGTTTACCTCTTGATTATTGACGGACAAGGATTTTCTTTAAATTCTCTTTGTAGGGATCTGAAGATCAATTAATCATCGTATATTGTATTGTTAATTTTCGTTAGGTATTATTTATATTCAATTTTAAATTAAATTTTAAAATAATTTCTAACCGCATTATATAACGAACACAACATATTCCTACAAAAAAGATCCGGAAAATATCCTATTCTATTATCAACCGATCTTTCTTAATCACGTCCAAAGAGTAAATTGCCACGTTAAAAAACAAAGTGGTCCACTGTGGCCGAGGGTGGCAGTGCCTGGTGCCTGCCACTGCCAGCACAGCAGGACCCACTACTCATTTCTTTCTTGGAATTCTTTTTTCACAAATTAAAACTAAATTTTTGAATTTTGGTGTGTAAGTGTAAATTGGAAAAGTAAAGAAGATTGAGTGGGGGATGATTCGGTTTAGTTTCTAGTTTTAACGTCCAAAGTATTATTATTTGTGCTGGACCACTTCGCAAAGTTGATGAGGAGGAGGAGGCCCTTAAACTCTCTATCAACTCAAGTTGATGAGGGGGCCTTATCAAAATCGCTATCAAATCAATTACTGTAATATATATATATGGAAAAAAAAATTACTGTAATATATATATATATATATATATAATATGTAAATATAATAGGATTTTATTTTAGTAAGTTTGATTTTAACTTAGCCAATTTAGCCACTATGGTTGACAATGTTTGCATCTTAGTCACTTTCGTTAACTTTCTATTAAAAAAATAATACAATATTAATCCACCAATAACAATTGCTTATAAATTTTAAAATGCATTTGAACTATAAAACGAGTAATGTTAGGAGTATCATTTACTTAAATCATATTTTATAAATTGAATGATATGATGACTGATGATTGAATTATTATTAAATTATTAACAAACATATTTGTTTTTTTTCAGTGACATGTCACATTTGCAAATTTAATCTAAAAATTAATCCACCTAAACGCTGAAAACGCCAGGCCACCTTCCCCTCCCTTCCCCAGTCGCTCATCCCACCTCTCACAGCCACCAAATCCCCAGCCCCAGTCACTGCAACTGCAGTTGCTGTAGTGAACTGAATTTTGTGATTGTCACAGATCCTCTTCTTCCTTGCCTACAACCCCCCATACACGAAAGCAGACATTTATATTATTGTTGGAAACTTATATTTGTTCAAATTATATAAATTGGTTTAAATTGCGTTGGTAGAAACTTGAAACTGCAGTTGCACCAATTCAACGGCAGAGGGTGATACGGTTTGCGGAAGAGGACGGGAGGAGAAGAAGGGACGGTGCGGTTTCCTTTCAAAAAAAAAAGGAAAAAAGAACACAAAATATTGAGTATTGCAACTGATCTTTGTTATTTTATTGGAAGTTGGAGAGAATATAGAATTTACATGATCATTGTGAGTTGATCTCGCTTTAAATTTAATTTATTTATACACTTAACACTTAATTGTACATATTCCTAATCTTGTAATAAAGTATGATGAGAAGACCAAGGATGACGCAGCAGCAATTCCATAGGCATCGTGCTCTGCTGTGGCTTCGAGGTTGGCTAAGCTCCCCACCTTCATCCCTCTCCCTGCCAAATGAATTAATCCAACTAATTAGCATTAAAAAAATTCAGAATTTAATTAAGCAAGTTCCCTATGTTAGGTACTAATTATATACCATGGTGTCAGCTGAGGGATTGCTAAGGTTGGTGCTGCTTCTGGCTGCGGAGGTTTGGATGCCGACGTGCGTTGGTCGACAGCTGCAGTTACGGCCTTTGGCGCCGGTTGTTCGTATCCATCACTTGGAACAGCTACATTCTTTGCCTGCATTAACATACAACGTGTATTTTACGGCCTGTTTAAGAGTGATTATGGCAGGGTCAGAATCACGAGACGTACCAATTTCCTAAAGAGGAGATTGTAAAACATATGAATGTAGGTTTCCTTGGCTAACTTTTGCGCATCTCTCAACTGCCTCCAAAATCCATAAGTTGATCCCATGTTCAACACTTTGTTTGCATATATCTTCCATGTATAGCTGCAACAAAACCAAAAATCAATAAGATCATGCACAATAGCAAACCCTTTTGCTACAAGTGCGTTTAAGTGTTCTTCAGGTTTAAAACGTAGTTAGAAACGCTTTTCCGTTATTGTAAAACACTTTAGTTATTCCAAAAACTGTCTCAAATAGGCCTGCGGTCATACCATTCGTTTATACGCTGCAGACCGGCAGCTGACATCTTCTTCCAGTATTCGCCATCCGTCTTGCATTTCTCAAAGAAGTCAGCAATCTTGTTGCTGGATTCATCACCATTGTTGGGATCAATATGGAAACCTGAGACGCCATCCACAATGATTTCTGCAGGGCCTCCTTGGTTGGTTGCAAATGTAGGCAACCCACAGTTCATGGCCTCAATGACTGTGAGACCGAACGCTTCGTACAGCGCAGGCTGCACAAAAGCTCCCTTAGTGTCTGCAATGCACCGGTACAGCTCCCCATTTCGGTATCTGTCAGTCTGAGCCGCTATCCATCTGAACTGACCGCTAAGTTGATATTCTTGCACCAAGGCATGCAATTTCTTGATTTCAGCAATTTCTTCTCTGTCTTTGGATTTGGATGGATCGAAGAATCCCCCAACGATTACAAGATTGACCAAATTCCTCAGCCTCTTGTTCTTTCCAAACCACTCAACGAGTCCTGTGAGGTTCTTCACTGTGTCCAGCCTTGCCATTGAGAATATGATCGGTTTCTTCTGGTCCGCCAAAAATCCTCTGTTCCAAGCATGTTTTATTTTTCAAGAGTTTTTATTTAGAAATTGCCACAACAAATGTGCAAGAATTGACAGATGTGTAAGAATTAATTACATGTGCTCATCGTTTTCCTCTTTCGTGTAGAGTAGTTCTTCGATGACAGGTTGAAACTGGGTAAATCGTTTTTGTTTCTCGGAGTAGGGAAAGTAGACGGATTGGTCAGCACCAGGGGCAGCAATGTTGAACTTTGGATCAAACACATCAACGCCTGACACGACTCGATAAAGTCCTGGCATTGTAAATGCTGTGTGGCTTTCGTACTGTCCAGGTCGGTCCTTGCTGCAACATGAAAAGAACACATTGATCGATTAAGGAGATGATCGTGTCAACCTTGTATAGTAATTATGGTTTTGGCATAAAAGACTACTAACCCTCCGGCAATTTCTTGAAATGTGCTTGTTATGACAAAATCAGCACAATTCATAGAGATTATGTCAGCTGTGAACTGACAAGAGAAGTGGTATTTTGGATCAAATTCCTTCCATTTGGCGTCAGAATCTTCGTACTTGGTCTTTTCTAGCGCATGCGCAATCGTTCCCTGCAGAGGGTCAATTACTTGGAACAGGTTAATTAAGTTGAGATAAAGTTTTTAACCAACAATTATATATCGAAGGAGGTGGTTACGTGTAGACTTAGACCTGAGTGATTCCAAGTTTAGAAGCAATCAGAGAGGCCACCAGGTTTCCATCACTGTAGTTCCCAATTATGAGATCCGGTTTGCATTCCATGTGTCGTAAGATCTTTGCAGTTGCATCCTAATAAACAACGATGAGAACAGAATAAATATGTAAATCGTACTTTTTCTTTCCAAACACTCATGTCTAGTACTGGAGAAATGAGATCGGTAGAATAAATTGGTCATATATATGACACCTAGAGTGAGAAGATGAACCTGTGCAAATGTCTCGAGATAAGGGTAGATATCGAAACGAGAAACCCATTGGCGGAGAACGCCTTTGTCTGTCCTGAATGGAACCCTAAGGATGTGGGAGTGCTTAGTGTCGATGATAGCTTCCAACTCCTGGTTGCATTTTGTTCCTCGAGCGTCTGGTATAAGTCGTGTCACCTGTGTACATGACAGGTACGTACATACATTGTAGGTACAAAGTACAAATTAGAAATGCAATATGTACATATTATTCAGTATTCTTTTGTTTATGCATAGTCAGTCCAGCTCACCACAAGAATCTGAGGTTTCACAGCAAGGCCTTGTTGTTTTATTCTGAGGAGCAACTCTTCCTCCAAGGCTCTCACTTGATCAAGAATATAAACCACCTGGCCACCCGTGTCGGGCAATCCAAGGACATTCGACTGGCCAAAGTAGCCGTGAGGAGAGAAGATAACAATGTTGAATGTGTTAGGAAGTCTGCTAAACAACGACCCCAACTTCACCGAGTCTGGCGCTTGGAGTACTTCTGACAGCAGCCTCATTGTCTCCCCAACTCTTTCTGCTGTATCTCCCCATCCTTTCTCAAAACCCAACACTTTAAACCTGATCAAGATTAAATACATTTGCCACAATCAAGATCTATATATATATATATAACACATACATTCTTTAGTTAAAGGTGCATGAGAGATAACCTTTGCTCAAAATTCGGGAATGGTGTGGTTTTTGGAAGTGTGGAGACGAGTACTTCTGCTCGGATCAATGCGGTTTGAAGTTTTTCAACGGTATCCAGACTTTCATTGATCATAAGATTCTGCATATATATATATACATTGTACTTTAATTAGAACAAATTAATAGAGAGGCCGCAAAAGATCAAGTAATTAATCAGTTAATCTCAAACAAAAGTAACATATATGATTTCTACCTCTCCGTGATAATTAAGTGGTAATAAGTAGTCAAGGAGTGGTTTAGCATAATCGGAGCAGCTGGCATGAGTACTGAGCCTTGACGAGATTAACTTTAAGACGAAGTTGAGTCCATTTCCGATCGAAGAAGGAAGCGTCATTCGAGGAGTAGAGAAATCGATGGTTCCAAAGTCTATTTCCAAAGCATTTTCATCGTTCGCCCTGTTGCATGCATGCATCGCTCAAATTAATTTGACAGCAGTTATGCATATATATTATATATACACGTAGCTACATACGCATGCGTATAACACGTACCAGCTTTCGTCAAAGATCATTTCTTTGAACTTCAAGTATTGGGTAGCAGAAATGCCATCCACTGCTAGATCGTCTGCA
Source organism: Pyrus communis (assembly GCF_963583255.1). Classification (NCBI taxonomy): domain Eukaryota; kingdom Viridiplantae; phylum Streptophyta; class Magnoliopsida; order Rosales; family Rosaceae; genus Pyrus; species Pyrus communis. Next base: position 25,973,717 of record NC_084814.1, on the reverse strand, counting down.
TTCACCTTAACAAATTCTGAGAAACCGGGATTCGGTCTCACCGCAAAAGCGACATACGGTGGAACAACAGCTGCCTCCTGAGTGCAACTGAGGATGTAACCAAGTAAACCCTCCAAGACCTTGCTTCTTTCATGCCTGTCTTCTATCGATTTTTCCAGCTCCTCCATTATATGCTGGGGCTTTATTAGCCTTTTCCCGGTTCCAACAAAACTTTTTGCACGCATGTTTGAATTTTTTAATTAATAATTAATTAAACAAGAACATCAATATTCGAATTTCACAAACATTTTATAACGAACAAATAAATAAATATTGTATGAAAAATAAAAAATCAAAGAACCTGGCAAAACATTTCTTCATATGAAAGTGGCTCTCCCTGAGTGCGTCTGGCATGGTTTCTGCAATATTTTCAGATCGCTTCACAGCTGAGGAGGTGGAAGCCATTTCAGTCAACGAATTAGCACAATTGATCACAAGCGATCTTCGAAGTTGGTTTAGTTTTATGAACGTTGGTTCCGTTTATTGGTGAATTTATAGGGAACTTTAAAATGCAGGAAGAGAAGAGTGGTTAGGTTACATATGGCTGAAATTGCCATGGGCGGAGAAAGAACAACCTTTATTCTTTAGTACCTTTACGTGGGAAAGGAAAGATGAAAGCAAGAAAGGAATTATAAAATGGGTTGAAGCAAATCAACCAGATTTGGTGTTCGTTGTGGTATATTTGTTTTAAAAGTGGAGGGAAAGAATCTCAAGCAATTCGTACTTGGTCTTCGTAAACGTGCATTTTTATCCTTTACTTGTTCCGATCTCAAGTTTACGACGTGTTTTTTTTTCAAGTTGTCCACACGTTTTTCACCACCACAATCATGACACACTGTCACTAAGTGTTACCAATACATTCATTCATATTACGTGAATTTTTCATTAATGCTATATCGAAGTTTATGATATATCAACCTTATTATCCATATAAAATAATAAATAAACTAGTAACACCACCAATACACACTCTTACTAACGTAATAAAACAAAGGAAAACTAATTTGTACTTCAAATTGACCAAGGAAAACAAAAAAAATTATGCGAGAGAAGCCTCATTTGGTAGAGAATATTGGAATAGAATGAATAAAGTATTTCTAAGAAGCTTGAAGGAAGAAATGAAAAACTCGTCAGGTAATGGATTTCTCACGAATAAAACTTATCCATTCCAAGTCTCACGAAAATAGTAGACTTAGAAAGATACTTTTCGTAAATGTCTAATCCCATAAACCCTTGGAAATAAAAAACCATATCATTCTTCTTTTATGTTAATTCTTTAAGATAAATTAAAACAAAGAAAAACTAATGAAAAGAATATGAAAACTTTGAGTTTTAACGAAAAAGAATAAAATGAATAGTACCGAGATTGACTTTTTAATGTACAAATATGATTTTTCGTTAAAGTAAACATGACCGAAAGTTTTTCGTTAAACCTCTCTTAAAACAAAGAGCAAGAATGCATTCCAACAAGAGAATTAAAGCTGAAAGTCGTACAAGACGACACTGAATAAATTAAACGAAAGCATCAACTAGTCATAGTTGTCCGAATTCCATCTAAACGACAGCATAAGATTACTAACTTCCCAAAACACCCGACTGGCGCAGTGCAGTAGCAACCGCGTACCAGTCAGTTGCAACGGCAAATTCCAAATACTTAACGACAGACATCTAAAACACAGGTGCAGCAAAGGCTATAAACACCCTTGGCACTTGGCAGACTCCAAAACGACGACATTACAATGCATAATCTTCCTACATTGTTAAGGCGACATCTCTTCGCAACCTCTACTAAACGACTCCCCTCTCTCTCTCTCTAACAGTAGAACATAACCCTTTTGACATTCTCCTTGAGGGCAGGCAAGGGCCTCACTGCAGCATTTGCACCTGGTGCTCTTGTGCTCCGCGGACCCATACCGCCACCCATGGCCCCACGTCCAGGAGCAGCACTGGTCATTGATCCGCTGTCTGATGTCTCTGGTTCCATGTAAAACCGAGCTCGGAATGCAGCAAGATGGGCATAGTACGCCGGAGGAACTGCAATTTTAAAGCTAAAATCAGAACACTGCCTATTTTAAGTACAAACAAGAAAATAATGAGAAAGCATCAGAGATAGTCTACCAATGGAAACAGAACGAGTGCATCTTGCATACCTGCAAGAGTTCAAAAGATCAACCATTCAGCACTGGAGTTCAAGGATTCAAAAATATAAATAAATAAAAATTTCAATGACTAAAACTGCTAAATCAGCCAACTTACGTATAGCAAAGATTGTTTGTGAGTGACTGCAGTTCATCAGCTGTAAACTTGTTTTCATCCCACAGCACATGGTAATGAGCCGGACGGCTTGTACCCTGTCAAAACATGGTGTATACAGATTTATAAACATGCTGCTTCACAAACACACACACCCCACTGATAACCCAAGGAAAAATCATTGCCTGAATTCCAGCATGGCTGCAGAGGTAGAAGTCAAACTCTGTTGGATGACAGATTTTGGAGTCCACAACCGTACCTGCAGAAACAATTGGGTAAAACTTCCGTATAACAAGCATGAAAACTGAACTACATCATCCAAACATTTCATATTCGGTAAAATTAATTACCAGGTAAGATATTTCCACTCCTGTCAACTGCATTACGGTCATTGTGATTGTTGGCAAACAACCTGGTGTGGTGCCGTTTTTGAACCACAACAAAAGTCACAGGTGGCTGATAGTTTGGCTCCAAGGAAGCACAAGCCTGAAGAAGAAAACAATGACAAGAAGCAAAAAGAGGTTAATAATATTACTAACAAAGAACAAAATGCACAACTATACTAAAGAATAATCCCAAAAATGCAAGTTCACCTTACGAATCGCATCAAGCTCGTATAGTAGAACTTGGTAGAACTGCCCTTCACTGACACCGTCCCTGAAAACACAAACGTGTATATACACACACCATTAGAAATAGGAGAAGTACGTAGGACACAAACAATGGCAAAGGAGCATTAAATGCCTGTAAAATATGATGCGCTGTGGCTTCTGTCCTGTTGCTCTACGGAATGAAATCAGCAGTTCCCTACATTAACATACAAATTTAACTCAGTTCTGCAATTAACAATCCCCAGTAAGTAGAGAATTAATATAATTGAGAGAGATAGAGAGAGGGAGGGAGATACTTTATCATTCCACCAGTTACAGTACCCCTCTGAGGATCCTGCCATGTTTTGAACAGGTCCTGGATGAGCTCCTGGCGATGAGCTTGAGCACAGACCAAGCCAGCATACTTGGTAATTTCTGGCCAGTCTTGTGAGGCCACAACCTGTGTCATAAACGACATGCGAACAATTAAACTGTGACTCTCCACGTGAATTCAAGACAAATACGAAAGCACTAGCCAAAACCCATAGATATCATCGACAACATACAGCCGCAATTGATGGGCTTGAATCCTCCCCTGGATGAGGATGGGTAACATCAGCACCAAAAATTATAGTAGGACGGTCACTGACTAAAGGAATACGTCTTGACAGTGCATCAATAAGTACTGTGTTCCTTCCGCCAACCTTCACATTTATCTTCAAAGCAACATTTGCCAAGTATTGTTTACTCATTCTGAAAACGTGTTTCGTCAAACAGCACTGGGATACCAGGCCAAGATCCGTCTCGCAAATTCGTTTCAAGTCACCTGGATGGATATCAGACTATCAGTACATACAAGAATCTAGAACTTCAGGACAACACAAAATTGGGACGATATTATAGAGAGAAATAAAAAGCAGAAAGAGATAATAGAGCCAAATGATTTCAAACGCATACCGTAAAGATTGCCATTATTATCTGGTAAAATAACGACAAGCAGGTCAAGCTCCTTGCTCTGGGGCCGGAGTTTGGTCATTGCATCATGGTACCTAGTTTTTAAGGCCTTCTCTGCCTGATCAGGTCGAGCTCCAAGTGGTGGAAGTACGGGTTCTGGATTGAACGCCTATTAAAAAAAAAACTTCAGCATCAGAGAAATCCAAATATAGAAAACTAACAATACAATTAAAGCCAGTGGAAACTGTAATAATAAAGAAAATTTCCATACCATGCCAGAAATGTAACACATTTGAGCAAGTTCATTACAGAAGGACCGGGCCACACTGTCTTGAACATTTCTTGAAAAATTAATGCAAATCCAATTGTTTACTTTTCCTCCATTGACCATTTTCTGCAAAATATCATAGTAATCCAAATTGGCTGTAATAATTCAGCAAGACATGGGACATTCATTTGTCTACAGATATAACCATATGTCCAACTAAGTATTTATTAACCACATAAACATGAGAACTACTACATGAATAATCACATAGTAAAGTGGGTAAACAGGTTAAAAACAGTCAATCATACAAATATCCAGATATATAATTTCACTTGTGTGACTGAAGACAATAAAAAAAGGCATTAAAGAAACATTAATGCATAAATAATAGGACTTTCTTTGGGTCGAAAGGTAGATCACATTGACCACACACTTAAGTAAAAGTAAATAAATAAGGGTTTAGAGGGGTGCCAGAATATTACCTTATTCATCATGTTCCACTGACCAACTTGGGGCAGGCAATCCTTTTCCCGTCCAGTATCATGATATTTCAGCTACGCAAAATAAAAATCAATACAGATATACTATCAAACTACGTTTTGGGACTGAATGCAATTACATATCTTACCCAGGGTGCAGGAAGAATACGAGCTTCAACCTGAGCCAGATTCTCACTAATTTTGATTCCAAACTCCTTGGCGTAAGGATCTTCATGGTAAGCATTATGACGAACTGTCTGTAACATGTACCAAAATATTAAACTGGGAATTAACATATCACCATCAATCGTATTTCTGGATAAAAGATGCCTTCTACCATAAAACTTCAAATGATGTGAGCATTTAAATTATGACACAGAAGATAAGTTAAGGACAGCAAGATGACAATATTATCAAATAACAAAGCAAGCAGTAACCAAAGGGCTCATGGCATCAACTGCAACAAAAAATATATCTTGATAAATAGAATAATCAAAAGATAACACACCCGAATAATATCTTGCTCCCTGTCATGAGGGCGCTGACAGGTGACCTTAAGCAAAGCAGTTATCTGTCTCTCGTTCAATCTCTTGGAATACCTTTGACCTTCGACAATTTTACAAACCTGAATCCAGTTACTGCTCATTAGCAGCCATATCCCCATTAGTATTTACAAGCTAGAAATTATAGAAACAACTCACCTCCATGGGCAAATAATTCGGTCGCTGCTGATTTCCAACTTGAAGGCAAGGCCATTGTGTATGTTGAATGACAAACCGGTAAGTTTCATAGAAGTACTCAACGACAGATTTCATAGTTCCTCTTTCATCAACAGGGAAACTGAATGGACAAAATACAATATCAGGGAAACAAGTTTCACACACCTCAATGTGCTCCTAATACAAATACGAAGTTAAGAAATATACAAGCATAGGAAAGCATAAGAAATATACAAATATAAAAGTCAAGAAGTACTCACGTCAGTTCCCTTGTTGCCTGTGACGTTAAACCAGAAATACGGTACTTTCTGCGCATATTTCCTCGGTGTGTGACCTCAACCTTGACTCCACGAAGAGCCTTTTTTATCTGTTCACAATTAAAAGGTTACTATGATATCTAATATAAAAATGATGGCAAATATAGCTGTACATCAATTGTGATACACACTCCATCTACAGCATCAGATCTATAAAACATATAGTTTTCAGTGAATATATAAGAATGAAAGGTTACCTCAAAAATAACTACATAAACATTAACCCCAGTGAATGAGTTTTTACACATGTAAGTTAATTTTCACAAACAGAAATACACAAGGAAACACAAAACAGATTAACAGTACCAACACCCCAATAACTGTCACACTTTCAAACAAACACTCAAGAGAAATAATTAAATCACCAAAACGGAAACAATGAGGGAAACCTAACCTTTACACGATCAGAATCAGAGAGTGGCCTATGTGTAACATCCCGATTCAGTAGCTGTGTTACGAACTCAATAACTGGCAACGGCTCAATAAAAGCAGTAGAGGACATATCTAGACAGCATGTAAACAAAACACCAATCAGCGGAATAACTATGCAGTGTAACACATCACCATTACTACAATCAAATTGATGAAAGTAGATAATCTATTATTCACAGAAATGATGCATGTTGGGATAGCACAAAATTAAGTACCAATATTCAGAGACAGCCCCATCTGAGTCGGACGAATACTCTGATAAAACCCACGCCAACTTTCCAAACCCTCACCAAGTGACTGTCTTCTACCCAAACCAGGGGCATAAAATGAACGGCCAACGGGACAGTACCTACAACCAAAGAGGAAAAAATTAGCTATCAAACATATAAAACAAGAATGTGTCATCATGTCATCAACACGCAGAAAAAATTGTTTACCTAGAAGTAGGCAATTCGCGCAGAACAATGTCCAAAACCTGAAGCGCCTCTTGAGGTGCATCAGCTTGCCTCCCTTGCAAAAAGAGACCTAAATGGTGTAGGTCAGCACGTGCTGCAAATTTTATGACAACCCTAAATTCCCTCTCTCTCCTGCCATCAAGAAGAAGCCATGATCAAATACATACAAAATAAGAGTGCACAGAAAAAATGTAACTAAAAATAAAGAGCTGTGAGTACGCACCTTTGTCCACCTGGACCATCATCATCATCAATAAGAGTGATTTTAAACTCCTTTGAAAGGAAAGGAAGTGGGCCGGCAGTATACAGGCTCTTTCGTCCATCATAAGCTGGTAGACGTTTTCCAAGATGGGATTCCCTGTACAGTGTCACCAGCTGCTCCATCACAGCACGATTTACACCCCTTGATGTGACCTCCGGCGTAATGGTAACCTAATATATATAATGAAAAGACATATTATCAACCGAAGTACAATATCAAAAGACAGACAAATGGCCAGAGAACTTACGTCATACTGGTGGAGGTCTTTGTCAGGTAATTCTGCAAAGAAATGGTTTGCCTTGACTGTACACCTTCTGCCAGTGCTACCCTTACCAGGGCGAAGCGGGAACCTGACTGACTTACTTGAGGGTGCCACCGGTTGAATAGCCTGGCTAGGTGCACTCTCTTGCTGGACGGTAAGGACAGCAAGCTGCTCCGCCACTTCTGAAGGCTCAGGCGGCTGGGATGATGATGAACTTCCCACATATACAGGTGGAGAGGTGACCCCTTGATAAGGAACTTGATGAGTGACCCCTTGGTAAGGAACTGGGGTTGCTTGGTGCAGCTCGGGGAACTGAGGTCTGGTTGGGCCACCAGGAGAAGGTGGTCCTCCACGGCCAACACCACCACGACCACCTCCATAACCTCCACGACCTCCTTGCTGAGTCGGTCCTCCCCTGCCTCTGCCTTGATATTCCTGTGGCCCACCATACTGCTGTTGTTGGTATTCCTGGGGCCCACCATACTGCTGCTGTTGCGGCACTCCACGGCCAGCACGGCCCCCTCCATAGCCTCCACGACCTCCCTGGGGGGCCGGTCCACGGCCACCTTGGTAGTTTCCTCCACCCTGTTGTTGTGGCGGAGTCCCTTCAGGAGCATGCTGGGAACCACGACCCCCAGCAGGTTCATGAGACTCGGAGCTTTCCCCACTAGGGAGTTCAGTTCTCCTCTTCCTCACCATGATGATGTCTACACAGAGAATCAGTATTGCATCAAAAGAACCATTAGCAAAGAAATAAAAGGCTATAAACCCAAAAACAATGTATTAACGAATGTATAAAATGAAAGTAAATGCATAATGTACACCAACAAACCAAAGAATCCACTCATGGGTTAGGGTTTTCCAGAATACAAACATATCCAAGGGTTTTCAAAAGGCTGAGAGCACGATACCCAGAGCCACAACATATAAAAGTGCCCCAAAGCAAACACTAAAATAACAGAAAACACCTTCGATCAGAAGGTGGGAAGGTTACCCAGAATTTTCCGGTGCGATAAGTTCGAAAATCCTATGTGTTCCTGGAATTTGGTAAAATGCACCAGGAATGTCATGTAAAATTCAGTTTCTTAAAAAAGTAGGAGAAAACTAATAAAAGCAGAAGATAAAATGGCTATCATCAATTGCTCTAGCACCAACGTAAAAAACCCAGAATAAATAAATCACTATACCAACTATAAACCCTAAAAGATCACCTTCTTAGAATCCTAAACAACCACACATGCTTCCCAGCATTGCAAAAAACGCACGAGATCTAACGATCTACCGAAACAAAATGCAACGAAAAAACCAAGCGACGATAAAGCCTTTCAGAAAAGCTTTAAAAATATAAATTAAAAACGAAAATAAATCTTCGTGAAAGAAACTGAAGCCTAACACCAATTTTAGGGCAAAATATGCAGATCCATACCACAAATTAGCAAATAACAACGGGAACAAATGGCAGTACAAAACCCTAAAACGAGTCGTTTCGAGTGGTTACCGTGAAATCAGAGTCCGATGACCGTCGTACAACGCCGCAGCAGCGGTAGCTTCAGAAGGCGAGAACGATGAAAAATGGAAATCGAAAAGGGGCTTGCCTGCCTACGCAGTACTCACTCACTCTGTCTGTGGCTCTGGGTTGAATATAGTAAATAAATTTATAAATAAATAAAAAAGCCCCAACCCAACAACGTGCACCAGCGGTTTGTATTTCGAAATGACCACTCCATCCTTCTTCCCTACGCCTACTTCATCCAATAAAACATTTCTTTTTTACACTGCACAAAGCTAGGATTTCTTTTTAAAACTAACAAAATCAGAGTTGTTATTGTCGTTTCAAAATAATCATTTTACACTCAATCAAAATTAAATTCATTGCAAAAAGCTAGATAAAGATAATATTTGATGGTGTATTTAATTGCATTTATGATAAAAATAGAAAGTGCAACGATTGCTATTTAGAATTTCTAAAACAATCGTACACGACACGTTGCTGCGCGAAAACAACGCACTCAGATTCGATCTTATCGGGTCATATTGAAAATGAATGGATCCGTTACTTTGATGGGTTGTGCCGTGTCAAAATTCTATACTCATTTTGACACGTTGACAAAGGTCTAATTAATCATTTCCAGGTCTATCCAAACATGCTAAGGGGTTAGGCCATTCTTTACCATTCTTGTTTGAGTTGGAACATCAACTTTCTTTTGAAATTAGAGCAAGTTACACTAAGTATGAGGCAAAACAACCGCATATGTCTCACATTACCCGTTAACTTGTCCACGTGATTGACTTGACCACACACGAGTGGGCATATGAGAGGGTGAAGAAATGTCTCATGTGAGAAAGTTAGAAAACATTGCAAAGGAGAATATTTTTAAGGAGTTAGTCACTTAACTTATTGCCAATTAATTTTAGTGTAAAACTTTAATGATGGGCTTAAAGCTAAATGCACAGCTTGATTTGAGTGTGATTCTCTTCCTCTTCCTGTTCCTCTTCCCTTTTTCTTTTCTTTTTTTTCTTTCTTTCTCTCTCTTCTTTTCATTTCATTTCTTTCCTTTCTTTCTAGTTGATTTTCGAGACCCGCACCATCTATTCATTCATTTCATGTAATTTCTTTTATTTTCCTGAGGCTGCTTATTAAATGACCAAAGTACCACTGCTATACAATCCAATTCAATCCAATCCAGTCCCAAGGTCAATATCCAATCCTTTTCGGTTTTCATGTTCAACTAAGTTTGTTTGCGCAATTTGTTTTGTTTTTGTTGCTACTTTTCATCAAAAAGCTCAAGTAAGCTCTACTCCATTTCTGTTTGGGTGGATTGGATTGGATTGATTTAAAAGCCGACTTTTTGAAGGGGGTCCATTCATCCTAGTCTAGTCTAGTGTTTGTTCATGGAATTGGAAAAAGTTACTTAAATCTTAGGGACAAAGTTTAGGCATATATTTTTTAGGCATATAATTGGTGATGGAAACTACTCAACATTTTTTTGGCATGACAAGTGGCAGCCCCAGATGATGGCCTGGTTACTTGGATTGCGATTTGATCTTGTATACAAGTTATTTTGGGTCATTTGATGGCTTATTTTCTTTGCTCTTGTTGCATGGGATCCTAAGGCTAAGGTAAAGCTTTTGCTCCTCATCTCAATCCTTCTTATTGTATTGGGTTTAGTCCCTTCTTCCTTTTTCTACTTGTTTATTTCTCATTCTGGCTTAGCCGAGCTCCCCCCTCCCTCTAATGTAACAAACATTGTTCTACTAAAAAAAAAAATACACACACACACACTTGTTTATTCATAAACAAATAAAATACAACTGCAGGAATAAAATACGACTGCAGGTAAAGTAATGCATTTGTAAATACTACAAAACGCTTTAGTCTTCTTAGCATTACTCATTCCACATTATTATTATTATTGGGGGGAAAAGTTTTCCCAATATCTGCATTGGGGGTAGTGCAGTGGCACCAGGTTCAACAACACATACATTGTTTATTGCCAAACCCCAAACCAAAACCATATGTTTTGGGAAGCATCTCTCGTGTATCAAAATACCAGATCACTATCTTACTGTTTAACTTAATGACTACATCGTCAAATGTCAATTATTACCAGGGACCAGGACAGATTATTCCTCCCCTAACAGTAGAACATAACCCTCTTCACATTCTCCTTCAGAGCAGGTAAGGGCCTCACTGCAGCATTTGCACTTGCTGCTCGCGTGCCCCGTCCACCTGATCCTCCACCACCCCCAAATCCACGTCCAGCATTAGCACCACTTGTCACTGACCCCCCTTCCGACGTTTGTGGTTCCATATAGAAACGGGCTCGAAATGCAGCAAGATGGGCATAGTACGCAGGAGGCACTGCCAAATTGGAAAACTCGTCAATTTTACTATTTACTAGTAATTCAACGAAATGAGCATGTTCTAAAAATCTGAGAGAGAGAGAGAGAGAGTGCGCTCACCCACGGAAACAGAACGGGTGCACCTCGCATATCTGCATCAGTTGAACTCAATCACTAAAACAAACACAAACAAAATGACAAACATGAAACTAATATATTCACCACCAAACTTACGTGTAGCAAAGGTTATTTGTAAGGGTCTGCAATCCATCAGCTGAAAATTTGTTTTCATCCCACAGCACATGGTAATGAGCTGGACGGCTAGTGCCCTGTATAACATGATGACTACCAATTTAACAACACTCCCAAAACTTTTCAGAGTATACATTAACATACAATAAACGAATCACTACCTGAATTCCAGCATGGCTGCATAAGTAGAAATCAAATTCAGTTGGATGACAAATCTTTGAGTCTACGACAGTACCTGTAAAATCAATGTCAAAGCGTTTTATACCACATTTCACATATGAGTTCTTAAAATCATGGAAAAGAAGTTCCAAGTCTAGCAAAATTAGTACCAGGTAATATATTCCCACTTTTGTCAACTGTTTTCAGGTCATTATGGTGGTTGGCAAACAATCTGGTATGATGGCGCTTCTGAACCACAACAAAAGTCACTGGAGGCTGATAGTCTGGCTCCAAAGAGGCGCATGCCTGAATTATGGAGGAAAAAAAAAAAACGGATAGTATATATTAAGATGAGAAAGGGATGAACTAAGGTTTATCAATTTCCTGACAAAGATGCGAAACAGAAAGGAAGTTATAGTTTATGACTAAAGTTGAGAAACTGAATTTAAAAAAAGTAGATTTACCTTACGAATGGCATCAAGTTCATACAGCAAAACTTGATAGAACTGCCCTTCACTGACACCATCCCTGCATAACCATAGATACACCATCAGATAAGAGAAAAAACGAAGTAAAGGAAGTGGCAGCAGAATATAAGACATGCCTGTAAAATATGATGCGTTGAGGTTTCTGCCCAGTTGATCTACGGAAAGATATGAGCAATTCCCTGTATTCAAAAGAATAAATATCTGAATCCTATAATCCGAAGCATAAGTTGATTTATATGCATTAAGAAAAAGGAAAGTAATCATGTCCAACAACTAATACTAGAAGAACCTAAATGAATATGAGAGAGAGAGAGAGAGAGAGAGAGAGAGAGAGAGAGAGTCATACTTGATCATGCCACCAGACATTGTCCCTCTTGTTGGATCCTGCCATGTTTTGAATAAATCTTGGATGAGTTCCTGTCGGTGGGTTTGAGCGGAAACCAAACCAGCATATTTTGTAATTTCAGGCCAGTCTTGAGACGCCACAACCTGAATAATAATTTTGCAATAGTCAAACCCCACTCTGGGGCGAAGAGAATAAATTCACATGCAAGCTAAAGCACAAATGTATGTTCAGTAACGCACAGCTGCAATTGAAGGACTTGAATCCTCTCCAGGATGAGGATGGGTGACATCAGCACCAAAAATGATAGTAGGTCGGTCACTGACTAAAGGAATTCGCCTTGACAGAGCATCAACTAGCACTGTATTCCTCCCCCCAACCTTCACATTAATCTTCAAAGTTACATTTGCCAAATACTGTTGCTTATTTGTCTTAAAGACGTGTTTTGTTAAACAACACTGGGAAACAATGCCAAGATCTGTCTCACATATTCGTTTCAAATCACCTGGATGGCAAATAATGACAAATGTCAAGTCCAAGATCCATTCCTAAAATAAAAAAATGGCAAAACTTTGAAAGAGCAATATGGTTAATTAAGTTAATTTAGTTCAAGTTCCAAACCATAAAGAGAGCCATTATTATCAGGCAAGATAGCAATAAGCAGCTCAATCTCCTGGCCCTGAAGTTTGGTCATTGCTTCTTGGTAGCGAGTTTTCAGAGCCCGCTCCACCTGATCTGGACGAGCGGTAATAGGTGGAAGTACTGGTTCAGGATTGAAATCCTAAGGGAAATCCAACATTGCATGAGGTATCACAGATTTAGAAGAGAATGAATAAAATATAAGGGCATCAGAAGCTTCATACCATGCCAGAAACGTTACACATTTGAGCAAGGTCTTGGCAGAACCGACGGGCAGCAGCATCTTGCACACTCCACGAAAAATTTATGCACATCCAATTGTTGACTCTGCCGCCGTTAACCATTTTCTGAAACAATACAATAGTCAATCAAAGAAAGTGTAAAGACAATTACACCCTCGACTTCAACAAGAGACACAATCATCATCATTCAATATGGGAAACACAGCCACAATAACCTCCGACAAGTTACAACCACCAGTGGTAATGCCTTTTACTAGAAAAACCACTAGAACTTAACAGAAACATTATATGCCTTTCTATTGCCAACATAAGAGAGGCAGAATATCATGTGCAAGGCCAACTAAATCAGCAACTGATCAAGTTAGCAAACTAGTCCAAAGGAATCAAAACTAAGAACAAATGCCATTGCAAAGATGCGATATATAGGCGATAGGTCCAGTGCACAATACCATTATTGTTCCACAAGCAATCTGAAAGGAACCAAAACTAAGAACAAATGCCATTTCTAAGTATGACCTCATAGACATAGAACATCTGTGGCTGCCATGCACTTTCCCTTCCCTCCACCCAAACCCCCAAAAAGGTAAAAAGAAAAACCTGGGATTTTTTTTTGAGATGCTTCTCCTTCACAGCACAAACACACTCTTTCTCTTACTTTAAACAATTAATTTCTAGGCTAGTGCTATGACAGTACAACATTAAAAAGAATTCCTAACATCCCCACCACAGTGAAACAATGTATTAATGTAGCCCAAAGTATATAAAAGGTTTCATGGCAGAAGCAAATTAATTGGCATGCACATAAATATAGACACATGTACACATCCACCTTCATATGCTCATCAATTACAAGCTATTCTGAAAAAGGAAACCATAGATTTATGCTAAAGATACCTTATTCATCATGTTCCACTGTCCAACTCGAGGCAGGCAATCCTTTTCTCTGCCTGTATCATGATATTTAAGCTGCGAAACAAGATTCAGCTTAATTTCATCCATTTAGTGAAGGAACAAAGGGTGGTACCAAAAGCTTGAAAAAACATATACCCTGGGCGCAGGAAGGATGCGAGCTTCAACCAAAGTGAGATTCTCGCTGATTTTAATCCCAAACTCCTGAGCATAAGGATCTTCGTGGTAAGCATTTTGACGAACTGTCTGAAGAGTGAAAATTTCAACCAATAGATACCGAGTGAGTAGAACTTTACAAGTCAGACCCAAGGAATGTCAACATCAGAAGACAAACACATTAAATTTCACTAAATGAAAAGATTGGTACACCATACATGAGACATAACAGTTGTGACGTAAGCCAATAAAAGAAATCCACAATATCTAACCTGCATAATGTCGTGTTCCCTTTCATAAGGACGCTGACAGGTCACTTTAAGCAAAGCGGTAATCTGTCTCTCATTCAGCCTCCGGGAGTACCTCTGACCCTCAACAATTTTACAAACCTGAACACAATGATTGCTTATTAACAAGCTTGTCCAGTTAAAAATAAATAAAATAAAATACAAAGAAAGTTGCACTTCTTACCTCCATGGGCAAATAATTTGACCTTTGTTGATTTCCCACTTGTAGGCAAGGCAGCTGGGTATGCTTAATGATGAAGCCATAGGTTTCATGAAAGTACTCAACAACTGATTTCATAGTATTTTGCTGATCGAGTGGGAAGCTAAACAATCAAGAAACAGCGTCAGAAAACCAAGTGTATGCAGCGGCAGCCTCAAGTAAAAACTAAGGCTCTACCTGATGAAGATTTATAATATATTTTTCTAATTTAAGGGACAAATGAGAGAGAGGGAGATGTGCGAGGAAAAAGGTAAAGAGAGACATGAGAAATGTAAAACTAAAACCTATTTCACATGGTTTTTAGTGCTTATTGTATAACATTATATGTTTTTTCTCTCCTCTCTCCCTCATCTCTATCATCTCTGCTCACACCTTCATGATACTTTTTCTTCACTTCATTAAAAGAATAACAAAAAGGTTCAGGATCCAAAGTTTCCTCTCAATTCTGTGTATTTTCTCTCCTCTTTCACTTTCCTCTGATTATTTTCTTCTTTATCCTTCCCCTTTGACAGGTAAGGCTGATAAAGGGGACTATACTAAAAGCACTTCCATAGTGTAGGATGAACATTTAGGAAATTAGACATTCAGGATGGGGGCAAATGAATCAGCCCAAAAGTATGGGGGGTTTATGATTATCATCAATACTTGTGATAGTAAGCAATTTCTAA
The DNA here is from genome assembly GCF_963583255.1 of Pyrus communis. Taxonomy (NCBI): domain Eukaryota; kingdom Viridiplantae; phylum Streptophyta; class Magnoliopsida; order Rosales; family Rosaceae; genus Pyrus; species Pyrus communis. The sequence continues at coordinate 25,958,481 of NC_084814.1, read as the reverse complement.
TCCACACAAGTAACCAATGACGACATAAGATGTGAATACTCACGTCAGTTCTCTTGTTGCCTGTGATGTCAAACCAGATATGCGATATTTTCTGCGCATATTTCCACGGTGTGTAACTTCAACCTTTATTCCTCGCAGAGCCTTCTTTATCTGTTGTTACACAAAAAACAGTGATTCTGATATCCATTATAAATTAAAATGAAAGTCAATTCTACCAACTATCAGACATCATATCCAGAAAGTTACATTACACAAACAAGATTGGTTTGTCGCAATAAACATCTAGCCTTGATGAAAAGTTGATAAAATATTCCAATATTCCATCCAAAAATTTAATAGAAATGAAGTAGATTTTGACACAAAATGAAGGAAAAATAACAGGCAGAATCTGCAGTGGGATTCTGCACCTACAGGAAAATAAATGGACTTCCACCGTTTGAACAGTCCAGAATAAAACACAAACCAACACAAGCAGGATCCTGCAGTGGAAGCTCTCTAGGGAGATTGACAAAACGAAAACTAAACCTACCTTCACAATTTATCAAAAGACGATGAACAAAATCTTACCTTCACACGATCAGCATCAGACAATGGTCTTGATGAAATGTCTCGGTTGAGTAACTCATTGACAAACTCAATGACCGGAAGTGGCTCAATGAAAGCAGTAGATGACATGTCTGGAACATTGATATTTTGTCAATGTTAATGGAAAAGTCGAATTGATAAAAGGAAGTGAACTGGAGAAAAAACAATCAAGATAGTTGCTGTAAAACTTTGATTTAAAAATCTTCAAAAATCAGTACCAATATTCAGAGATAGCCCCATCTGTGTTGGACGAATACTTTGATAGAATCCGCGCCAACTCTCCAAACCCTCACCAAGTGACTGCCTTCTACCCAGGTCAGGGGAATAAAACGAACGAGCAACAGGATAGTAACTACAATCAATCAAGTCCAACAGATTTAGCTCTAGAGCAAAATTAATGTGTGAATATTGATGTGTACTGAACACATATAGAAGATAGATATCGTATACCTGGCAGTAGGCAGTTCACGCAGAACAATGTCAAGAACCTGCAGGGCTTCCTGAGGAGCCTCAGATTGCCTCCCCATTAGAAAGAGTTCTAGATGGTGCAGGTCAGCACGAGCAGCAAATTTGATAACCACCTTAAATTCTCTCTCCCTCCTGCAAGAAGAACCAAATGATGATCATATGGGTAAGAAAACTGTTGACAGAAACTATGTACAACCAAATTTTGAGCACTAAGTATCCCACCTTTGCCCGCCTGATCCATCATCATCATCCATAAGGGCAATCCTGAAGTCCTTCGATGAGAAAGGGAGAGGGCCAGCAGTATACAAACTTTTGCGCCCATCATAGGCAGGTAGCCGATTTCCAAGATGGGATTCTCTGTATAAATCCACCAACCGCTTCATCACAGCCCGATTCAACCTCCGCGATGCAATATCAGGTGTAATTGTAACCTAACAACAAATAATATGCATTGAAAGCAATTATCAAACACAGATTTTTAGAACAATATGAGAAGGACAAAGACATATATGGACAGTAAAATAACTCACATCATACTGGTGCAAATCTTTGTCGGGCAATTCAGCGAAGAAGTGGTTTGCCTTGACTATACATTTTATGCCAGTGGTGCCTTTGCCAGGGCGAAGAGGGAACCTCACTGACTTACTTGAGGCTGGAATGGGTTGAATTGTATTGCCAGGAGAAGGAGCAGGAACACCTTCTTGCTGGATGGTCATCTGGTGCAAAGGCTCCACCAATACTGAAGGCTGAGGCTCATAGGATGAGGAGGGTGCAGGGCCTGTGGCTTGAGGGGTGACCCCAGCAACATACGGAGCAGAGGTCGCTTGGTGCAGGTCGGGAACCGATGGTCTAGCTGAGCCACCACCAAAAGAAGGTCCTCCTCCCCAACGGCCACGACCACTTCCACCGCTACCAGTTCCTCCACGACCTCCTCCTCCCTGACCACCCCGGGATCTACCTCGGAATTCAGGGGCCTGTGAGGGCGAGGGAGAGGGCCCACCATAACCATATTGCTGCTGTGGTGGCATCCCACGGCCACGGCCGCCACCACCACCACCATAGCCTCTCTGTCCCCCCTGTGGTCCTTGTTGGGCCCAGGCTCTTCCACCTTGGTAACCTCCAGGCCCTCCTCCCCCACCTTGGTAACCGCCTGGTCCTCCTCCTCCTCCACCTTGATAACCACCTGGTCCTCCTCCTCTTCCTCCTTCATAGTATTGTTGTGGTGCTGGTGCAGGTGCAGGTGCAGGTGAACTCCTCTGGGAAGATTGATCACTCCCCCCACCACCTTCCTGAGGCTGAGAGCTTTCACCTCCACCAGGATTTTGATTTCTCTTCTTCCTCACCATGGTGAAATTCAACTAGTGATGTCTGCTGAGTGAGAGTGCATACGGATCAAACCATAATTCAGCTCAAACTTCACTCACTCACTAATTAATCAGCTCAAAAAGCAATTAAGACTAAAATAGCAACCAAATCAAGGCAATGCAGGATTAGCACATTCAAAAACACTTGCCAATAAAATTTATGGCCAAATCCAGCAGACCCATATCATTGAACTAGCAAATTACTAGCACTGCATGCCTGCTCGATGCCATGGGTTTTTAAATTGTTTTAAACGTGTGGAATGATCAAAATCTATTTACATCCTTGTGTTCAATAAGGAACAAAAGATAGGTACTTGTAGAATATATTACATGGCAAAAGTTTGGAATTAAGATGTTCATATAGATATAATACACATAAAAATAGGAAAATATCTTGTTTTTCCATGTCCCAACTTTTCACTTGTTCCTCAGTATTTCACTCTTCTTTCTTCTTCGTTGCCAAAAATCTTTTGAGTTTAATTATTACTATTTAAACATGTTAACGCATCCACAAGCTGACTAATTCTAATTAGCCTCATCATACAATTGCTAAATACTTATACGAAGAAGAATTAGCCAATTCTAATTAGCAACTGCTAATCAAACTGCAAAAGCAACATATGAGTTTTCCTGACTTCAAACATGAATTATGAGAACAAAACCATTACAGTATCATAAATCATAACTCAAAGCTAAATCAGAAAAGTATGACACACACAGTTGACGTTCTTTATATGTTGCAGTGAGTATAAATAAATAAATAAATTCATTACATAAAGGTATTTCACCGTTTCCTTATCAACTGATGGCTATCTTCTTCTTTGGGTCCAACATCCTCAAAAAATTTGAATCTAACACATGAAATGATCAGAAATCATACAAAGTTGCAGTGAAAAAATTAACACAATCCTCGGAAAATGAAATTATTACAATAGTAGGGAAGAATAAAAAGGAAAAACTACGGAAAAATTTGATAAGAATGCACATATATATTCAGCGGTTTAGGTTGAGCTTAGTGTTGAGTTGAATCTAATATTAAGACTAATCCTCATAAGCTATTCCTTCTTCTACTTAATAAAAATGTCCCTAATGAACTGCAATTCAGATAGAACATCATTAATCCCCTTTTGGTCTCTTGAGGATTCAACTGAACACTAATACAATCACACAAAACCCTAAATCATTATAAAAATTTCTTTCAGCCCTTTTTATCATTTTCCCAAAAGATCAACCCTTCAATATCAGAATCTACAATTACCACTTTTTTGCCCAGAAAAACAAACAAAAAAAATCTAGCCAGAGAAGTGAGCGTTTACACCGAATAAAACTGAGATAAATGGAAAGCAAACACATTTCAACTATTTCAGCTATTTCAAATCTTTCTACAACAATATAGCTTTTCCCTACCAACAAATCTCTTCCCCTTCCACAAATTTTCACTTTGGACAGTATTTGAGTAGAAAGGTTGATGGAAACTGAAGAGAGAGAGAGAGTTCGGATATAAGCACTCAAAAAATCCAAACTCCAATTACCAGATTCATCAAATGCACACAAAATAAAACACCACTACCAAACCCAGAAATTTAATCGAAAAATTCTACAAAACCTATAAAAAAAAAAATACTGAATCTCAGATAAAATTAAATCAAAGAACCCATAAATTTAATGAATAATTCTCCAAAACAAGAAATTTAAACTAATAATTTACTAAAACTCAATTATTTTAAATCACAAATTTGAATCCTTACATGCAATAAGTCTATAAGGTACCTGAATACAAGTCGGAAAAATCACGGAAGTTTTAGGGATTAAATCACAATAATCCGTAGGTTATAGAGAGAAAATCTCCCAACAGCGATTTAAAAGGTCAGTTAGTGTGCAACTTTTTCCAGGTGAAGTTTTAGGGAGGCTTAGAAATCAAATCGACACAAACTTGATGTGGAAAATATCACAATAGAGGTAGAATAAGGTGCAAGAAATCTGGGCCGCATCCTCATGTTTGTAGCAACAGAAATGGGTTTTGTGTTTGGAAGGAAAGATCTCTGAGAGTAGCAGCACCCAGCTGGTCACAGAGCAGCAATTGCTTTGCTTCTGTTTCTGCCTCTGGAGTTTGGAGGGTTGTCTTCTTCTTCTTCTTCTCTCTCTCAGAGAGGAGAGAGATGGGAAGGGATAGGAACGGAATTTCCCAAATGGAATATGATGTAGTACAATACAAAATATATTATTATTGTACATTACAGTATTACTCGTACAACATAATGGATTAAATAATGGATAATGTTAATAGAGGTCAAAATTTTATATCAAATTATACGTCATCAATAAAAAATGAACATGTTAATCTTAAGTGATAATTCAATCATCAACCATCACGTTATTTGGTTTGGAAATTTGGTCTTCTTAACTTTATTTTTAAATATGTTGGTGTGGAAGCCAGACATGTGACCAAGAAGAAGCTGAAATGCCTCTGTGAGTCTTCTCGGCTCTTAGAAATGGTGGACAATTGTAGCTTGCCACCGTTTGTTCTCATTTTGAAAAGAAAAAAAAAACATTACTCTTAAATAATTAATGGTATGAGAAATGGATATAGTATTGTTTCACTTTTATTTTTCCTGAGGAGGGAGGCTGGGCACTCATGCCAGTATATTTTAAAAAAAATATATATTATAAAACTATTATCTACATTAAGCAGCAGACATTATGTTAAATTTCATAATAAATTAACAATAATGTAATTTAAATTTGCTCGAGAATTAAATATAAAACTTCTCAAATAAAAAAAAAATATCACTTAACTATAATACATGCCGCAGACAGTGTTAGTTTAATGGATTAAGCCAAAAAGGGCATCTTTATTTTTAAAACTTAGTGATGCCCGCAATTAACAATGCCTTGCTGTTGGTAGGTCTTTGAAAATGACAACCCGTTCCGTCAGTGAAAGGCACAAGAAAACTACCTCTTTGCCAGCGCATGGATTTACCCATACCCAATATATCACAGCAACTGTATTTTAATTTTGTGAAAATGTTAAAACATATATTATTCGATTTATTAATATTAGCATACAATGAAGTATCATACAAATATAATAAATTCACTTATACTAAATGCGTTACATTGATAATATTTTAATTCAATTATTTATTTTACATTTATACTGCTACTGTGACATACTCAAGCAGCACAATCGACAAGCAAATAATATAATAGAATAGAATACAAAACATATTATTTTCTTCTTAACCAATAATTGCAACCCAACAAAGCGTTTGTGTCTTGGTTTGGGTGGCATTCTTTGGAGTGCGTGACATTGAACAAATTTTAAATTATTTTTCATAGAAAAATAAAACTAGTTTGTTTGTTAATACATATATTTTCCAGTAAATATTTGTTTGTTAATACATAATTAGAATATTTAAAATGAATACATAATTTTAAGTCAAAAAAAGATAAATGAATAAATAATCCAGTTGACTCGACTAAATAGAATTCAATTATGTTAACATCTTTTTTTTTTTTCTTGTCAAATTTAGGTGAATTAATCTCAAGAACTTAACATGTTCACTTGCAATAAACATGTTTTGGTCAATTTGCTCAAAAATTTTATTATGCACCAATGTAAGCAAGTATACATCAAATGATCGAAGCATTAAACGTGTACTCAACAACGAAAAAATTGCTGACACAAGTGCATAGTAAAAAATGAAAGCATGTACGAATAATATTGTTGGTCCATCAATTGTACCAATGCTAGAGATTTAAAAGATGTACGACCAATAAATGGATGGTAGTACTCTTCAATATATAATTCAGGCGTGTATGGTTTCTTTTCTATGAATAATGGTCCCAATACTCTGCAAATTAAAAAATTCGACTCTCTTTCTTTTAATTTTATTATTTATTATTTATTGGGTTGGCAAATATTTAGTGGTGCATAATGAATGGAAGATGAGCAAGTGTGCTTTAACAGGTGGCTCTGGCTCTTGGCTTGGGGCCTTGGGCACATGGAGAGACACATGAAATGAAGCAACCATTGGATTTATCTTTATGTATGACGATTTTTTGGTCACCCACGATCAGCAGTCCAATTTCCAATTAACACTAATGGCGTCATAGTTTTGTTCTTGTTTTCGTTTAGTAACCGTATGTGTCATGTCATGTGTTTCGAGTTTTCTTGATTAGTAATCATCGACGTATGATTTTGTCATTTAGATGTAAACTTAAATACCAACGCGATAAGCAATTATCGACATGTTGCATACCTTGTCAATCACTCATAAATTGTAATTTTCTAACATTGTTGAGTCCCTTCTCAACTAATATAGATTTTCCTTAACGTTATTATTCTAATGTAAATCCAATTAAACAAAGTAAAACAATAAATATATGAGGGTTTCGATCAAAGTGCTTGGTTTGTGATTTCATCTGAATTGAAAAATGATTTTCATACATTTTTTTATTTTTGATTTTTAAATTGCATAAATTAAAAAAAAAAAGAAAAAAAATGTAACGTGTGTAATTCATTTTATTGTAAATATTGAATAAAGTAGTGGGTTGGTGGGGTTCGTGAATTATTATTATTTTATTATAATGATGAAAATCTTATTTCTCCATCTAAGAATAAGATTCCTCCTTCATGTAAGTGCTAGTACTGATAAAAATACAAATTATGATCACAATAGATAAATCACGAGAGAAGATTTGTAATTACTGATCTTTTAAAGTGTGAGAGACTAAATTAGTGTGGATGACATCAGCACAGTAATAAAAGGATTATATATGTACAAACTTGAGTCATTGACTCCAAAAGAAGGGAACCTAATCTTACACAATGTTGGTAGAGCAGTGAAATTTTTTTGGTAAGATTCTCTTCCCTTTGTTTTTTTATCCCCTCATATTTAAACAGTCCCGATTAAGTAGGATATGATTAATTTGCGTGGTTATGGGGATGAATATATTATTTCTGTCCCCAAACCAAACTGTTGTCATCCCTACAGTTAAGTTATTTCAACATCTTATGTAACTTTTTATAGAGAAATAAAGATAAAATAAAGAGTGAAAGGAGGAGAGGGGAGGAGGAGAATCCGAGTTCGAGATTTTTAGGCCCTTTGCAAGTTGCAAAACTTGGGTCATAAAACCACTTCACTAGCTGACTTGGTCCTGGCAGCAAGATATTGAGGACGTGTCGATGATCGATAACGTGTCGATGTACTTTTGAAATTAGACGGTGTAAGTTGGAACCCAATTCTCTTCCCTCTACGAGTCCACCGGGGAGGGTGGGTGGGTGGCATAACAATCAGAAGAACAAGCAAACATACATAGAGCAAAGGGAAGAAGATTAAAAAGTTGATATCTTCTCGTTAGGGAGGCAGCATATATATAAATCAATTTATATATTTCATTTCATCCCATGAAGCTGCTGCATCTGCAATTCTGCATGCACGTTTAGTTTGTTAGTCCTGTGATTATTATTATCATCATCGAATAAATGGGATATCAAACAAAAGAAGCACAGACATGAAACGACCAATCATTCACAAGAATAGTGTCTCTCTCTATCTCTCTCTCTCTCTCTCTCTCTCTCTCTCTCTCTCTCTCTCTATACATTATCAAAGGTAAACCTTACTTAATATTATTATTATATATTTAAGATGATGGATTTTTCTGCAAATGGGAAATGTCCCAGCAAATGGAAACCTCTCTGATTTGAAGTACAGATCAGCACGCGCACAAAGATGGAGAAGATAAAGAGACTATATAATATCTTGCTACTAACTCCTCCTACGCAGAGTCAGACATAAAACAGAGGCCAACATATCACTACTCACGTTATTCGAACCTCATTGGATAATTCGATAATTGGATTCCAGTTTCACTCTTTCTTTCTACGAATTTTACAATATATATGGCCTCTAAACAGATAATTACCACACAAATTGTTTGTTTTCCTAATATCACATCACATATGTATATATAATTATAGGGGATAGATCGTGTCACTACACTTTTTACACAATTTTTGACACACATGTTCGTGGACCTACTTAATAATATTATTTGAACGATCCGAATTGCTTATTTTTTAAGTTTTATCTCAAATATCATATCTATCAAAATTACTCAAATCTAAAGCCATATGACCATTGGAATAAGGGTTTAGTTTTTTTTGTAGAACTGTATTCGTCCCTTTTATTCACTACAAATGAATGTCTTAGTAGTTATGGATTTGTCTAATTTTTTGCAAGTATAATCTATGAATGATATTCTAAAAGATAGACAATTCGGATTGTTAACAAAGCAGGCTCCACACGTATGTGTGTTAAAAGTTGTGTAAAAAAGATAGTGTCATGGATCCACGTATTATATATACGTGCTTATATTATATTTCTCTATCGGTTTTTTTTCTTTTCTGAGTTGGGTAGATAACTAATAAAATTGGAATCGCTTACATCCTAACCAAATCTTGTATCCAGTGGATTCGGAGGGCTTTTGCACCTTCACAAAGGTGTTCCTCATATTATTTTTTTGGGAACTACCCACAACTAGGACAATTTCTTAATCTTGTGACAAAAATAAGACATTTCAAATATGCACATGCCATGCACAACAATCAGACAAAAATAGTAATTTTCCTACACCTTGAAATGACCAAATTGTCCTCCCATATAAATGGGTTATCCAGAAATTCCAGCTCTCATTCTCATTTTGTAGAGAGAAACAGAGGGGACCTAATTCTAGTTCAAAGCTCTAACCCACCCATCTTCTTCATCCAAGAGCTCTCTCTAACCCACCCATCTTCTTCATCCAAGCTCTCTCTCTCCTCTCTCTACATTTTGAATATGCACAAGAGCTCTCTCTCTAACCCACTCATCTTCTTCGATTTTTACCTTTTCATTCGTAGGTTTTGTGACCTGGGTTTGCTTAATTTTACTTTTTGATTGATGGATTTTTGGAGTTGAAGTTGACTGGTTTGGTGTTTCTTGGAGAAGACCCAAATCCTTCAATTTAAATTTTTTTTTTTATCATTTCTCTTATTTATATGTGGGTTTTCATTTCTTTTGTCTTCTCCCTCCCTCAGCTCCCTCTCTCGATCCAAATTTACAAACACTAAAATAGGGTTTGACTTTTGCTGCAATTAAATGAAAAAACGTATTAAAGGTCAGTTGCATTTTGGAGAAGAGATAAATTTGAAGGAAAAGAGAGAAATCAGAGTGGAAAGAAGGAAGAGAGAAGGATATGGATGAAATTGTTTCGCATACTCGTTCGCTCTCTTGGTATTAAACTCGCTCATACACTGTATGTACATGATATGCACATGTTATGCTCACAAATTTGAGCTCAACCCAAAAACTCATAACTCACATCTCTCTCTTTGAAATCAGAAAAATGACCCTAAACTTTATATGAAGAATCGAAGATTCATTAATTTGAATTTGGTATCAAATTTGATTGGGTTCAAATATTTAAAGGATTTGAAAAAATTACAATTTGAATGGGCATGAAAGAACCTAAGAATCAAAGGAAATTGTTTCACAAACTCGTTTGTTTTTTTTTTTGTATTTGCAGGGCCTGCCTCTGAATCAAAGGAAAAAGTAGTAAACTACTTTAATGTGAAGAGTATCAAAGATGTAAATACGCACCATCTACGCATAATACACTATATGCACACCACATGCACATGATATGCACAGAACGAGAGAAACTTAACGGCAACGTATTGGTATAGTGGATACAATTAAAACATAATTGTTATGTATATAAAGTTACAGTGATAGTTTGAAAAGTCTTGTTACATATATCAAGCATCGCTTAACCGTTCACGTGGAAAACATGATACTCGTTCTTGTTATTTCACGGACAGCATAACCCTTAACATCCTCTAAGTTTTTTCTTAATTTTGTTTTTCGCCGAGGCCAACTAGGTTGTGGTTATACTCGCTAAATTTTGAGGCACAACAATAACATACGTGCATCATAACTAGTGAACATTCCCACTTCTCATATTAGATGTAACCATTCACACCACATGCACATTACGGAAAAAAATTCACAAATTTCTACAATTGGACACTTGAACCAAAAATTGTTCCATCATGGTCTTGTAGTACGTCAAAACTTGAAATTTATTCCACAACCCATATGCCCCAACATGAAACACAAACCCTAATTTAACTTCTAAGTATTAATTCATCTTACAAACAACTCATTTATTCCATAAATCATTGATGAATGAACTTGGAACTAAACACCCTACAGCTATGTCTGTCAAAGCTTCTGTCGTCGAAAAAATGGAACTTTCCGGCCAAAACAAATAATATGGTACAAAACCCAGCTCACTCTTCTCACCTCTCTCTCCATTCCTTTGTTCAAAATCAGAGGTATGAGGTGAACCCAAAACCCAGCTCACTCTTCTCGCCTCTCTTAGGACTTCCATCTCTTCAAAATCGGAGATCAAAGATCTGAGGAAGGGAGAAAGAGTAGAGAGAGAAAGTGAGAGAAGAGAGAAAGGAATTGAGAGAGAGAGAGTAGGGAGAGAAATCAGAAACGGGAGAGAGAAAGTGAGGAATAACCCATTTAAATGTGGGTATTTTAGTCATTTTGATTTTGTCCTATTTATATCCAAAGATTAATAAATTGTCCAATTTGAGATATTTCACTATTTTTTTTTGGTTAATTTCTTTTAAGAAAAAGCACCCATTGTATTGTATAAACCCATGACTCACAGTACAAAAGATTTGAGGAATCTTTAAGTCCTTTTTTTTTTTTTTTTGTTGAATCTCCAAGGAAGTCAAAGCCTAATTAATTATACAATGTAAAGAAACTACAGTATGGACTACACCTGCAACAACTAGAATTGTGACTTGTCAATGTAATGGAGGTGCTCAGTTTTATCGTAAACGAAACTAACCTGCTAAAAATGCAGCTATCATATAGCCAAAGAGACAAAGGGGAAGGTTGAATAATGCACCCATGAATCCATCTGCTTCACCAGAAGTCTGCACAATTGCAAATTCCATCCTTGAAATGATGAAACCAACTCACGTCTCTTGCAGTTATTTCTCTCTTTGTAAAAAGATCAGTGATCATGAACTTTATGGCAGCATGGCAATCACCACAAACTTGCAAATTCTTGGTAACTAAGATCGGTTTGCCCGGGCTCAGACTAAGAATTGCATTAGCAATGGCCAGTTTCTCGCTGTGGTAATGGAGGATTCTTTCTTTCTCCTCTTCCTCAACACCTCGGAGAACAAAAACTATTTTTTGCACGGTATCCTAGCTGTTTCATATCTACTAGTAGTTCTTCTAGTATTTCATGTATCTGAGCTGATTGAGGATGGGACAGATCTGCACCTAAAAATCCATGGATAACACCATTGATCTCAACCCAATTGCATCCTGGACTCTTCTTAAGGCCTTGGTCCTACTTGATTCTGACATCGGCTGCATCATCCCGCCTTCCAACAGCATAAAAGGACCAAATTTCCAGTACCTGCAAGTCCTTTCCCTTGAATTTTCTTGGATACTTCTTCCCGAGTTCCATATTATTATGGACTCTGCATGCATCATGCAAGCAGTGCGCTGCACACATGATCATCATCCTCAAACGGCATTGTTCGGATGAAACATTGTGCCCCATCCAAACGTCCAGCCCGGGCGAGAGATCCACCACGCATATGTAATGTTCCATCCTTGGGGTTATGTTGAACTCCTGACTCATTGCACTAAACCAGTGTTTGCCTTCAGTTACAAGCCCCGAATGGCTGCAAGCAGATAAGAGGCCAATGAAAGTCACATCATCGGGCTTAATACCACATGCCTGCATATGATGAAACTGTAAAATTGCTTCCGTGCATGCTTCCATCCCAAGGCCATGATTCCCATAACCAACTATCATTGCATTCCATGAAATAATGTCACGCGCAACCATTTTATCAAAACTTAACATCCCCCTCCTCGTTCTCTACTTTCACCTAATCACTACGACTCTCAAACTGTAAACACAAGTTAAATTGGCTTTTGGACAAATTAAGGAATAAGGTTAATTTCAACCAACAGTAAAGTATGTATAATTAAAAAAAAAAAAAAAAAACCTTAGGTGGCATTTGATGTGGACAGCTACATCATTTGAATTAATCAGATTTTTAAATTTAGCTTATTATTTAATAAACTAATAATTAAGAAAAACTAGTTAATTAAATGCTGATTATGGTATATGAGGAGTCTTTCTCCTTCATTTCCTTGGGTTTTGCAAATTTTTCAAATGATGTGGCTGTCCACATTAGATGCTACCTAAGGTGATATAGGAATATAGTATAAAACATGGTATGAATAGCATTATCTAAAATATAATTTGGCCCACATATTATGTGCGTAGTTTTGGGGGGAGACGATAAGATTTTTGGTTGTTAAAGAAGGATTGGATTGGTTTCTTAGCATTATCAAGGTACGAAATGTGTGGTCAAATTAAAATTTTGGTCTTGTTAACATTACCCGTCTATAAAGTATAGTTGTGATCAATTTAAAGATAATTTCGCTCATGCTATTTGAGTAGATGAAAATAGATAGTATGAGACTTACTCATCTCATGCAAATAATCCTTCTGTTTATTTATAACGTCTAACATACAAAAGTCATATAATACAAAGTGGTAAACATACACCACAAAGATCCACAATAAGCCAATAAATCTGATCCATTTAGACCCCATACATAATCATCCTATTCCAACCAAACCAACCCCATCTCATATATATGTCATTTCAGCAGCAAAAGAGCATGCATTTGACCAGTCATCAATTACACATAAAACATGCACATTAATTCAAGACTACAAGATAATAAAGAAATAATTCTAGATAAATAGATGTGTGTGTTGTTTAGAAACTCGTATGTATTTACAAAGAATTGGATATCTTATAATTTGGAAGCAGTTTTGTCATTCCACCTTAAAAACGAGGGGAAGGGCTGGGCACATGTCCCGTGGTCCTTCTTCAACTTCGTCCTGATACGTGACGTATAGACACATGTATACGTGTATTATAATATCTAATTGATAATTGGAGAGATGATCTTATAACTTATGAATGAAGCCAATCATATTTTAGTAAACTGTGTCTTGCGAAACTCATGACATCACACGATCTATGTCTAAAGTTTGATATAGATTTTGTAGTGACTAATAGCTGGTAAAAGTAGAAGAGAAACAATCAAAGACAATAAAATTAAATATACTATGTAAAGGTCAATGGAGATGTCAAATATATAAGAGCCTTGTCATGTGTTTCGTCCAGTAGTAGAGTATAACTTTAGCTAATTTAGTAACAACTCAACTCATTGTCAAGATCTAATATGAGAATACTGTAACTGTAACTTATAAAAGGGCCTTCGGCCGGAAAGGGATAAGGGGATTGAGGCTTGAAAAAACGAAAGTGAAATTAAGCTCCCAAATTAATTAACAAAATATATGATCGTTTTGTAAGAACAAGTGACACATTACACTGTGTTGTGACGAATGTTTGAATATATGACTCAAATTCAATCTAACAACAATGTGTTTGACATAAAATCATAACAGGAGAATTTTTTTTTTTTTTTTGACAAGATCTTAACATGAGAATATATATATAACATGTATGAACACACACACATGCATATATATATATGAGAGACTTTGGATGTGGTCCTTAGTTATGAATATTCTTTGATTGAGACCTTGTTGGTTTTTAATTTTTTTATCAAGGTCCCTAAAATTAATGTGATAATTTATTTCTATGTACGTTACTATATTTTTAAATTAAAAATTAGATTTTAGTTGTTTATATAAATGAGATTTTAAATAAAAAAACCATAATTTGTGGGATTAAAAATATTAAAATATAAATATACTATTGTGTGTGTGTGTGTGTGTGTGTGTATAAACATGGGTACATTCATCAAAATTAACCAAAAAATTAATTGTATCAAAACATAGGTACATTCTTCAAAATCACAAAAAAAGAAAAAGAAAAAGATATTAGGCTTAATAACATTAGTAAATTTCTTCGATTAAACTTGACATGGATACATTTTAAAATCAAAGAAAAAAGAATGCACCCATATAAGTTTAAAAATGGATTAGAAAAAAATTGAATAGATTATATATAAAAAATTGTACATTTTATGTATACACAAATTGGTATATTTAAGAATGAGTACATTTTAAGATTAAAAAGTTTTACATAAATGGGTACATATAATTAGCATGGGTACATTTAGCAAAATAAAAAGTACAAATAAAAAAAATATATGGGTACAAATACAAATAAACTTTAAAAAATATGGGTACAAAAAGAAATTAATAAATGGGTGCAAATTAAAATTGAAAAGAAAATTGGTACAAATTAAAAAAGAATTACAAATTAAAAATGGGTACAAACTAAAACTAAAAATATATGATAAAAAATTTAGTCATAAATATAAATATACTAATTGTAACATTTTTAACATTAAACTAATATATTTAGAAATAAAAAAAAATATTTTATTATTGAAATAATTAATGATGTTATTAATACCCAAAGTGTGACATCCCACATCGCCCAGGGGAGTGATTCTTAAATGTATATTCCCATCTCTACCTAGCACGACGCCTTTTGGGAGCTCACTGGCTTCGGGTTTTATCGAAACTCTGAAGTTAAGCGAGAAGGGGGCTAGTGCAATCCCATGATGGGTGACCCACTGGGAAGTTCTCGTGTGAGTTCCCAAAAACAAAACCGTGAGGGCGTGGTTGGGGCCCAAAGCGGACAATATCGTGCTAGGTCACCCATAGGGAAGTTCTCGTGTGAGTGCTCAGAAACAAAACCGTGAGGGCGTAGTCGGGGCCCAAAGCGAACAATATCGTGCTACGGTGGTGGAGCGGGCCCGGGAAGTGATCTGCCCCGGGCCGGGATGTGACAGTTTGGTATCAGAGCCTAACCCTGGCCGTGGTGTGCCGACGAGGACGTCGGACCCCTAAGAGGGGTGGATTGTGACATCCCACATCGCCCAGGGGAGTGATCCTTAAATGTATATTCCCATCCCTACCTAGCACGAGGCCTTTTGGGAGCTCACTGGCTTCGGGTTCCGTAGGAACTCCGAAGTTAAGCGAGTAGCGCACGAGAACACTCTCAGGATGGGTGACCCATCAGGAAGTTCTCGTGTGAGTGCCCAGAAACAAAACCGTGAGGGCATAGTCGGGGCCCAAAGCGGACAATATCGTGCTACGGTGGTGGAGCGGGGCCGGGAAGTGATCCGCCCCGGACCGGGATGTGACACAAAGACTTCGATCAAAAATTAAAAATGAATAGGATTTTAATCAATGAAGTAGCAAAAAGAAGAATGAAAACCTAATTTCTCATATATATATATATATGATTTTTGTTAACAAAATAAACAAAATTGAAATATAATAAGCAAAATTTAAAAATATTCAGTAAGGCAGAGAAGTGTCAACAGGAAGAAGGTTTTGTCTGAGAATCTGGAAAAGGAAAAGTGAGGTCCTGATGCGGAGTGAGGAAAGACCTTAATACAAGGGACTTTCGGTCCTTTTTATACCTCTATATATAACATGATCATGATGCCATAAATCATTAGCTAGCTAGCTAGGAGGAGGAGGAGGAGAAGGACGATCGATCGGTCGCAAGGAAACAATCAGTGACAAAAAAAAACTAGCTAGCTTGCGCCGTGCGTTCATATCAATTATATGGCGCCAGTGGGATTGCCTCCCGGTTTTAGGTTCCACCCGACGGACGAGGAGCTGGTGAATTATTACCTCAAAAGGAAAATCAACGGCCAGGAGATTGAGCTCGACATCATTCCTGAAGTTGATCTCTACAAATGCGAGCCTTGGGAATTAGCAGGTCGTTCATCGATCATCATTTGAGTACTCTTACTAATCAACATCATTATTATTCAAGCAGTATACCATTCATGATACTTAACTTACTCGTTAGCGTTTGAGCGCTATTAATGTAGTATACGTACAATGCAAATTATGTCATCTATATTTACATGTATAGTTGCATACAATTACATATTTGATTGGTGCATCAATCAATGCAGAAAAATCGTTTTTGCCAAGTAGAGACCCGGAGTGGTACTTCTTTGGACCGCGGGATCGAAAGTACCCTAATGGCTTCAGAACAAACAGAGCAACGAGAGCAGGATATTGGAAGTCGACTGGAAAAGACAGGAGAGTGACGTGCCAGAATCGAGCGATCGGAATGAAGAAAACGCTGGTTTACTACAGAGGCCGAGCCCCTCAGGGCATTCGGACTGACTGGGTCATGCACGAGTATCGCCTCGACGACAAGGACTACTACTGCTCCTCCGACCCCGACACCTCGTCCTCATCTGCCGCAATTCAGGTACCTTGTTCTCCATCACTAAATTAATTAATAATACACAAATGTACTATTATACTGGGGTGTGATATTTACACACTCCTTTTTACTTCTCACACACCTTTTTAATTTTCGATCATCTAATTGAATGAACTGACAACGATCAAATGACATAATTAAATAAGGGGTGTGAGAGAAGTAATTAGGGGTGTGTGGATAGCACATCCAATTATATATATAATGTCCACAGGTTAATTAGTCAGTTAGGAGGATTAAGGATTATTCTCTTCGTATCTGTAGCTCATTTTATTTGTCCCAAACGATTCTCATCATTAAATTGTTGAGTATAGTGGGATTCAATCAATATTAAGTGCCAGTGTGACTTATAAATTCAAGATGATCACTCTCACTATTTTATTGAATAGAACTAAATAAGATGACCACTCTCACTAATTTATTGATTAGAACTAATTATGTGGTGATCAGGAAGGAACTCACTGTTACTGATTAGCTGATGAAAAAACAAAAAAAGAAAAAGAAAAGAAAAGATGATTAGAATAATTATTGTGAGCTTTAGTTAGGAAGTATAACTTCACATTGTATTACAATCACACTGTCTATTTTTTATATTTTCTTCAAATATTATCTTTACCAAAAATCGCACAGAAAGGAAACCATAAGACCATTGTTTCAGAGATTAATCTTTTTTTCGAATCAGTAGGATATATTTGACCTAAAAAGCATGAAGTTCGATGCTTGAGGCAGGGAGAAAAGCATTTCCTTTTTTTTCTCATACTTTTTTATTTTAATTTCTACCTCTTTTCTCCTAAACTTAATTAACACTCCAATTATAAATTAAAGGATTAATTATAGAACATAATGACCATAAGCTATCGTGTATAATAATAAAAAGTAAAACTATCAACGTGAAACTTGCATGAGTTTGGAATTGCATGCATGTAATTTACGATATTATACTTTCGAAATATATAAATACTGTAATAAATAAACACATAGCTGACATATATTCGTTGCTTGCACTGGATCACTTAAATCTCTTTTTCCTTTTTATAATCAGACAAAAGTACAATCCTCCACAAGATTCAGATATGAATTAATATCCCTTAATTAACTCAAGCTTGATTAAGAACTAAGGATTATTATACTCTACTTATGTTTGATCATATAACTAAGGCTTTCAAACTAAAATGGTATCTGGCATAACTCCACAATTGTAGAAGTGGTTCATGATTTTGTCCACTGTAAATCACTTTAGTCATTCCATAAAAATCTATTAATATCTTGTTAAATTGTCACGTGAACGACCACATGATCATCCTTTTATATATATTTTTTTGTCAAACAACCCCTTTATTTAACGAGGAGATTTTTCATCTTAAAAGTGATGGATAACTGTGCTTGCCACCAGTTATCCCATTTTTAAAAGAAAAAAAAAAAGGAGAAATTTTTTCACAAATAACTAAAATGTTTCCTGTAAACAAACTTAGAGACAACTTTTATCGATTTTATTAAACACAGCCTACCACTAATTATAAAGCAGCCTAACTCCACATCGATCACTTTCATTTGTGTAAGAAGGTGTCGGGGACTTTTTACTTTATTCCAAAGTCCAAAACAATTAATACGCACATATTGTTATCAATTATATAATATTTTATTCCAACTCCTTTTACACTTTGACTAGAGAAATTAATTAACTAGTATGAATTTATATGCAGGATTCTTTTGCATTGTGTCGCGTGTTTAAGAAAAATGGCATTTGCTCGGAGATTGAAGAGCAGCAAGGCCAATCAAGTCATTTAACACTAAACAATATTCATGAAAGATCACAAGGTGTAAACAATGATCACTGTGATCAAACCCTGTCACCGGAGAATCCGATGGCATCGTCATCGTCAATCTCATGCCCGCAGGAGGAAGATGACAAAGACGATTCGTGGATGCAGTTCATCACAGATGATACGTGGATGCAGTGTGTCTTCTAACACTGGTGTCAGTGGTGAAGATCAGCTCTCTCATGTGGCCTTCACAAACTAACTGATCAATGGAGATGAGTATATGGATGGTTACCGGAATATTGGTGTTGGCGGTAAATAACCTGAAAATGCATGTATGGACGGATGTAACTTTCAAACAATAAAATACAACATATATACACGATTTCATGAAGAACACTAGACAAAGGCTTGTCATCATACCTTCATTAATTGGTAGATTAATTATCTTTAATTGGCTTTAGTCATTTTATGACGGTTTGGTTTGGTTTGGTTTTGTTGGCAGATTCTCTAGTGAGTCAATATCTCAGATGACCAGTCTAGAGATTTTGTTATTAAACTCTTTCCTGAGGTGATTTGGGTGTTACTTGTGGAATAAAGCTATATATATATATATATATACACATTTTTAACAAATCGAATTTGATGTTTTACCTCTTGAATGGCATATTAATCTTCACAGTTTCCACTGCTTGAATTCTGCAGAGCCTAACATGAAGGAACTAGCATTTCGATGCCCACCGCCTCCAAATTCCTGAGAAGAAAATGCAAAACGTGTTTTAGCTTTTTCCAAAGTACTACATATATGTGCCAGTTAATTCCATGTTTAACAGGCAGAAAGAAAATCCATGTGATGACAGAACAACCTGTGAGATGAGTGTTGTGTCTTCGGTGTCCACACTCCTAAGGCTTATTTTTAGCATTTGGTCATTTTCAAGCTCAGGCACTCTGTATACAACAGCACCAATGCCCCTACAAAGAATTTAAAAGAAACAAAAAACATAACTAAAGTGTAAAATGGAAGAATGGCACTGATTAAAATACATCTCAAACAAGTTACTGAATGTGCATTGGATTTCCAGATGGGTGGAACAGTTTGAGTTGAGCTCAATAAAACCATGCTTGGAAGAGAACAACCTCAATAAACAGGCATAAAAAACTGATTCCACAGAAAACAAACAAAATAACATGAATATAGTTCTGAAAAATGTAGATGACAGGATATAACCCTTTTCTACTAAAAGTTTATCCACATCGATTTCAAACAGAAAAACAAGATGAAATAATGAATTGCCAGAATAGTACATTCAAGGAGTCTAATATGGGTCTATACTAACCAGACTTTTTACCGAGTAAAACAGGAGCAAAAATAGCCCCAACGGTTCAACATGCTTCAGTGTTCAATCCTAACATCAGTTTGGATATAGTGCGATTATTTTTACATCACATGGTTTCTCCCTTAAAACTTTCACATTTTCTTTCTACAATTCTTTCATAAAATTCTTTTAATTGCAAATCGGTTTGCAAGACTACTTCCTCAATACACTTCCTTCACCAAAAATATCATCATCATGAATCCAGATCTTGAAAAGATTACTGTGTCAGTAGTCGAGGTTCAAATTTTGAGCGAATCACTTGGTCCTCCCAATCAGACATGATTTGCAACCCCTTCAAAGAGAATGGATAGAAAGGTATGGATTGCGATTCTAAGAAACGTGCAGTTTCAGGAGGATAGGATTCAACAATTGAGTAGTCTCTCCTCTTAGTTCTCTATGAGGCCCGCAACCAATGATAAAACTGAATTCAAACTAAAAAAGCCCAAGACTTCTAATCTTGACGCATTGCAGTAATGGAAAGAGAAGCAACATGAAGCGCGCCCTGAACGCTAATTCCAATAAATGTCATTTCAAGACCATGAGTAAAGAAACAGAATGCTACATACCTTAAGCTTAGACTACGGCTTTTAGTAGCTAATTGATGTCCGAGTTCACTCCTCAACTCGGAGATAGAATCTGCGGTGACAGCCTACAAGCAGAAAAGATAAGATTATGCATTTCCTATCAATTTTATTTCTTTCTTATGTTCAGACACACACACAGAGCAGCAGCAGCAGTCCAATAGAAAGCAGAAAAGAAGTATACTAATAAGTATTAATACCAGGCAACGTCCAAAGGCTCCGCCGCCAAGTGCAATTTCATAAGACGAACTGAGAGCTTCATCTATTAATTTCTGCTTGTCCGATAAGTTCGCCATTCCTTCACTAATCAAAGACTCCAAATCCAAAGAAAGCAGCTACTCATTCAAACCAAATATCAATAAAGCACACAACTTTTCAGTAAATTCAACACCATAAATTAATAAGGCAAGCAAATTTGAAATCACCTGTTGGAACAAAGATGGGTTCAACCCGACGTCGTATTCAAGGTTCAAATCTTTGAAACCACTACTGAAAGCTTTACTATTTGGAAGCATCCACCTCCATAGATCCCCATCCTCGATATACTCGAACAGCCTCCTCACCGCGTCAAACCGAGCAACCGCCGCCTTGTTGTCGGCGTCAATTTTGTCCCTGAAGTAATCGAAAGCGATGGTGGCGCCGCTCCTGTTCATGTCTACGACGCCGGCCACGTTTCCGCCTATGGGGGTTCCAATGGCAGTCTTGTGATGGTCCAAGACCACGACGTTCGGGACCGCGGAGGAGATCTTCTGGACGAAACCAGGGGGGCCCACGAAGTCGAGGAGGTAAAGGTGGTCGATATCGGCGAGAGGGAGGTGTTGGGGGGTGATGGGGCTGTAAACGGTGTTGGGGAAGAAGAGGGGCTCGACAGAGATGGCGGAGAAGTAGAGGTGCGCCGCCAAAGCAGCAAACGCGCCGTCCGGGCAAGGGTAATGGTACAACACTGCCGGTCTCGTGTTAATTACCATATTCATGTTCGCAGCCGTGCCGGACGCCTACTGCGACCACTGCTGCCTAACTCAGCTTTGCCGCCCCGCCGCTCTGCCTCCTGTGACTTCTAATTGTTTTTCATTTTTAAGTTAATTATAAATTTGCCCCCTGAGTTTAGTGATTGTTTCACTTCGGGTTTTAAAAGAAAAAGTTAATTCAAGTTTGGTCCCTAAATCATCAAGTTTGGCCCCACCCACCATGCCCCAGTAGGGCAGACGTACCTAAAACGCTCTCCCCACAACTTTATAGACTTGTGGAAGCAGAGTGTGGACTGGCTCTGACTGCAAATGGCAACGACCGTTGTTATCCTGAGGAGCCCTGCAAATCCATGGCCTTCCAGTTCGAGCAACAGACTCAAACAACAGAAGACATCTTCTCAGGTGGTCGGCGGCTGCTGCACCATCACTTTCACCTCCTCAATTGCCTGCCGTGCTTGGCGGAATAAGCAGTCCCTATCCTCCTCTCCCAAACACAAAAACCGCACCTTCTCGCCATCGGCGTCTCTTTCTCCTTCTTCTTCTTCTTCTTCTTCTTCTTCTTCTTCCTCCACCTCCACCAAGCTCTACGTCAGTGGTTAGCTTTTCTCTCTTTCCCAATTTCCCTTCATATATATATATATATATTTATATATTGATTGATAACATGGAATTGCAATTGTATGATTGAAAGGTGAAAACTTTTTCAATTTGCATTTGTAAAGCACCAAACTTGAGGCGGTCTCTGTTGGAGGCTTGAATGATGGACAATTTATGCATTTGGGTCCTCTTACTTTCTCCAAATTAAGGATGCTTTGTCAATTGTCAATTGTCATGCAGGGCTTTCGTTTCGTACCACTGAAGAGAGCTTACGAAATGCTTTCCAAAATTTTGGACAACTTGTAGAAGGTGAGAGCATCAAAGATTTTGGGCACGTTTCTTTTCTTAGTTGAGCTGCGATTAGCCTCTGTCAGCTGTTTTTCTGTTGATTTTAACTTTGTTTTGGGTTTCGAATAATTCCATTTCAATTTGTAGTCAATTTGGTGATGGATAGAATTGCAAATAGGCCAAGAGGCTTTGCTTTTCTCCGCTATGAAACTGAAGAGCAATCCCAAAAGGCTATCGAGGGAATGCACGGAAAGGTACGTGCTGCCCAGGAGGCTCCATTTTTCCTTTTCGAAAAGAAGATAAATAATTATGAAAGAAATTACACTGCTTGAGAGTCTCATACCAAACATGCACTAAAGCCGCAGTACAAGAGCGTTTGAACTGTTTTCAAGGCTGAGATACTCTCTCAGACTTTCGGGCTTTACTAGTATAAGATAACATTCGCCAACAAGTGAAGCAACAATATATCAAGGAGAGTGTCATAGGAGAACAGAGTTTCGTAGTAATTAGATATAATCTTATTGCACAAGAGAGATCTTGGAGACTTGGGATTTTGGCCTGCTTGTATCAGGGACCCCTATGTGTTACGGGTACCTTTGATGGCAACGTGAAAAGGTTTCTATCACCTTGTAATTATCATCTAAACCAATGGTGGTGCGTAAACTTTAGCATAAACGTGAAACATATGTTATCACGAGAAGTGTAGGCATAGTCATACTCTGCTCTAACGTTATGCCATCATTTTCAGCTGTGCTGCCCCGATTGTGACTCATTATTGTCAGAAACATGCATTAACCTCATAAATCAAATCCCCTCAAGGATGTGCATGCTAGGTAGCCTTAAAGTATGTTGGTTTGGTGAAGTAGTGCATAGTTTCATAGTCCATGACTGCTCTCAGACGTGTTGCCATTAGAAGGGAAACCACAACTAGGTGGACATGCTTTCAATTGGAAATCTTCACTTATTGACGTGTAGGTCAATGACTATAGTCTTTTATACCTGTTCTAGGGTCTAGAGAGTCAATTGTTTTTGAGCTTGATGAAACATTGAGTTAGTTGTTTGATGGAGTTTGTGTCCTATGTGACTTGAGAAGATATATATAGTGAACTGATGGCCTTTTGAACCTTGAACTTTTTTTTCTCGTTTCTAATGATTGCTGCGCACACCAGCACTCGTTTCCAATATCTTTGGTAGCTTTGCTTATATTGGCTCGGCCACAATGACGTAACAGATATTGAGATTTTCTTTGCTGCTTGTTTTGTTTTTTCAGTTTTTGGATGGCAGGGTAATATTTGTTGAAGTTGCAAAGCCGAGATCAGAGCTCCGTCAAAACCCCAAACAAAACCCAAGACGGTATTGAAGTGTCGGCCGTAGCCTATGATTGTTGTTTAACATAAAAGTCATCGATGCGTTCGCTTCGTTAGAATTCTCATGTGTGTGCTCTGGATTCAATTAAAGATCCAAACTTGTGCTCTCTTTGTCTGCAAATGTGACGATGCGTTAAAGGGTAGCGATTTTCAGTCTCCTTTTTGTCAAGGCAAGAAAGATTTGAAATGATTACGTACTGGCGATGCGATGCGACCAAGAAAATTGTCAAGGAAACGAATACGTATCCAATTGAAGCCTAATAATCTCGTATAAAGAATACATCCAGAAAGGAAGTTACTATTATTGCTTGTTGCATAAATGCAGCATCATCGGACAGGAACGTATCAAATTGTAAACTTTCAATCAAAGCGGGTATTGCTAAAAACTTGAAAACAGAACATCTAAAATGCAAAACTACGAGCAGATGCGAGCCCGTTGCCTGTCCCTCATGTCTTCGGAAACTATGACAGATGAGTTCTTACTTAGGTCTGCTAAACATCTTTTGTACGGCACAAACCCCTTCCGTGAACTGCAGGGGGCCGAACGAGTTTCTTCGCGTAATGAACTCACAGACTCTATGTGCTTCTCTCCTAAACTTTCCACTGCACTACCAAATGATCTTTCCGTCTGTTTAATTGTTTCGTCCGCACAAGAATCTACACGTATTTGTATTTGAGCTGAGTTTTGGTTACATGATCTGATGTGGAAGTACGGTAGACCATGATACATAGCCCACCATGGCAGAGGAGCTTCAGGATTAGGGCTATGTTTTTGGTGTTCCCAATCAGTTGTAGCACCACATGCCGATGGATCCAAATTACCAACAATCCCACCAAGTGTCAAACTCGTATCTATCGCATCTGATCTTGGTGTTTGAACAAGCTTATCATTGTCCCTCTCACAATTGTCTTGTTCCACCTTTGATGTCGGTGTCTTAGAATCCTCGGCACCAGTTGGAGATTGTTTCTCCGAGTCTGGTACCAAAACTGTCCTTCCAAAGAGCTTAATGCTCGCAGAAGCTCCTGAATGGCCAGCATCTTCTTCAGTACTCACAGTGTGATTGGAACCTGATCTGTAATTCTGGAAATCCACATCATATCAGAACCCAACCAAAACAGAGTACAGGAATCTAATCGGAATAAAAAAAAGAGTTCATCATACCACGGACGGAAAATTTTCCAAGACTGAGTCAGCAGATAACTGGACTGATGGCGAGGACCCTTGCACTTCAGCAGATGAGCTGAACGCCAAATAATCATTCTCCTTTTCAAAATGGGATGGGCCCGTTGAGCGCATGTCAGTGGTACATGAAGTCGGGGTTGAAGATCTGTTATGCTGGTCCAAAGCTGCAGACCCCAGTACATCTGAACCCTGTGCAGATAATACTGAAGAAGGAGATTGTTGGTCTTTCCCTTGAGCCGAAAATTGTGGGGATGGTGACCTTTCTGGTGTTCCATTGAGACAATCCACTGATTTTCGTGGATAAGGATGAACAGGCTTCCGCTTAGGCCTGGGAGGAGGAATCTCAATAGGCCTGATGGAGCCTTCGCTAGGTCCACATGACTCCTTAGAAACCTGGAAGCAAGAAAAACCATATCAATACAGTGAAGGATACATGCTAATAAAAAATACGGCCAAATGACGATTTAATAGGGGTCTTGAATATATAACTCAAGAAACTTCAGCATCCTGTACATACTACAAAAGGAAATTGGTACTAAAGTCGAATAGGCATTAAACCTTAGAGAAGAACTTTTGAGCATGACTTCGAATTTGAACTGCAGTTTTGGTGCCTACATGTTCTGCATAAAGATGAGTTTTACTTCATCGTCAGATGGTGTGAAAGGAAGTTACTCTAGAATCTAGACAAAGTTATAAGGCACTGAGCTTATACCTTCTATTTGACGCCAACCTCGGCCGTACAATTTCAAGGCTTCAAGGAACTTCTGATGCTCCTCCTCTGTCCATTTTGCTCTTTGTTTTGTAATCGTATACGGTTTCCTAACCTGAGGAAAGAAAACAAAGAACCGTTGAGCGAAAATTTAAGCAGGTACATAAATTTGAGGCAAAAGGAGACCCCTCCGTGACGAGGGCAATGAAAAGAAGGTGACCTTGGGTGCATGGTCACTGCCAAATGAACAAATCTCCGCATTAGATTGCGCATCACCATTTGAACTGCAATTTCCAACCACAACGGAGGCGTTGGACCCTGTGGCTTCAATCTTATCCTATGTCCAAACACAAAGTCGAGTTGATACTTTTGATTCCAGCATAGTAAAAATAACAAGCGAAAAAGCGTTCATCATTAGTACACAATTCGGTTCGAAAACACACAACAAAATAATTCTGCACGAGTTCGAAAACATCAAAACGGGCCGCATCGCAATATTAATCCAATACGGAGTAAGTAATCAGGTAAATTGCTTGATCTAGTTAACAGAAACATAATCAATCCACAGAAACAGATGAGGAAACATATTCATCAATTAATCATAAACTTAATTTAACCACTGCCTCAAAACCCCATCTTGATCTGAGACATCTATCTAAGTACGCATCGAACCGACAGTCAAATTCCTCAACTTTTGGAACATATTGTTCTAAGAAAGTATTCACTGACATGCCATCATCAGATTCCGACCAAAACAATGGATTAAAAAGACAGAAAATTGAAACATAGTAAGACAAATTGCTTTTGCATACCTCAACTGCCATTGCTGCTCAAATCAAACAGAACAAGTCCGACACGTTTACTCCAAACCGTTACCGAACAAAACCTTAATCTGCAAAATTGATTCACAACAAATCAAAAACACAGAATTTCATCGATTGGATATTCCGCTGAATCTAAATAATAAATAAATACTTTATTTATGAACAAAAAGGTCAAATAAGAACAAAAAATCAAACTTTATCAATTTTTTTTTTCAAAAAAAGAAAAGAAAAGATTTTTATGGGAAAATAAAGCAGATCAATCAGAAGCTTACCTCAAATGGTATTTGAAATATTGAAAATAAACTTTTTCTCGACAGTTTTGTAACTGGGAGAGAAGAAGGGAAAATAAACTCCCCTCGGACTTTCCCGAGAAACAAACAAACAGATTCCGGCGTCGGATAGCCGGAAAAAAAACAAAAGAATACAGAAACCCAAATCCAAATCCAGAGAAGAAGAGGAAGGAGGATGTAAAGAGAGGAAGAAATGTGAGAGTAGAGAAGAAGCGCACAAGGAAATTGAGAGTTATATGGAGGAAGAAAGTAAAAGCAGGATCCGCCACGTGAGAGTCAGACTGGAGAATTTTAATTTTAATTTAATTTCTAAGAAAATATAAAAGGTCGGGTGGGAGAAATCTTGTGGCTGAGGACGCAGGGGACCCTCAGACACCCGGCACTTTCTGGTGAGTTGTAACCTGTCTCCCACCTTTTCGGCTTTTCTCCCATATTAAGAAAACTCCAAAAATCCCCAATTTTTTTGTATTTTCTTGATATTTTTGTGGAAGATATTTAATCTTCCCAATACTCCAACCGAGATTTGGATAATTACTGCAAGACTGAGTCTTTTATCACCAATTAGATATTTTCATTTATTTCCAACATTAGACTCCTCCAAATCTCATGTTTTTCTATTACTTTTAGTATCTGCTATTGACATTTTAAATTAATATTTGCATATTTATTTAAAAGATAGTTTATTATATTTGTGAAATATTAAAATAAAATCATATAACGATATATTTATATTAAAATATAAAAATTTAGAACTAACTAGTTATAATAAGTGGAACAAAATAATATCATCCCAAATAATTGAGAAAAAAAGAAGAACAAGAGTTGAATAGAAAGGGTGATAATTGAATGATGAAATGAAGAAAATATCTCAGCCACGAGAAACAAGGAGAGACAAAAAGCCAAGTCCCCTTCACTTCTCAGTGCAAAGTGCAAGTGGTGTCCCTTCAACCTCAGATCGTGATCATATGATAAAGATTCGACACATAATATATATGGCAAATCCCTGCCATATATTTTTTTTTATCTAATTTTTAACAATATAATTCACTTTGTAAGGTATTTACACGATCCAATCGTTTATTTTTCTATATTTTTTTCTCAAAAATCATATCAACCCAAAATTACTAAAATTGACCATTGAATTAAGAATTTATAATTTCTTTATGGAATTGTATGTGTCCTTTTTTTTTTTCCTTACAAATAAATGTTTTAGTAGTTTTGAATTTGTCTAATTTTAAAAAAAATAATCTATGAATGATTTTATAAAAGATAAATAATTCAGATTATTAAAAAAACGTGTATCAAAAAACAAAATATATAAAAATAAATATAATGTCACGGGTGTTTCCCAATTAATATATATCAAACATATATCTAAATATCATGTGAATGTGATTTTTTGGGTAAGTCTACTGAAAATGTGGGGAGGTGGGAGCGAGAGGGACTGGGTGGTCCCCACTCCACCATTATCTGCGCTTTTTGACACATCAGCTGCTCTTTATTTCGTGTCTTCCTTATTTAAACGCCACGCTCGCAGGCCCCGCTGGGCCCACCATTGTGACCGTCACTCTCTTTCTATTCGTCCAGCCAAAACAACCATATTCATATATTGACCACAAAAAACTAATGATTTCTATTCTTTGAATATCTATATATCTATATATATATATATATATTCGGCCAAGAGGATATTATCCGAACAATTTATCCAATAACTTGGTTTCCCTTTTTTGGAATTGGATATTTTCCAAGGCAAAGCCTTGGGGTCCTTCTGACCGAATAACATGGACCGTTGGATTTTGATCTTATAGCCGTTAGATTAAAATCCAATGCCCCATGTTGTTCGGTTAGAAGGATCCCAAGGCTTTGCCTTTGAGAGGATCCAATTCCCCCTTTTTTTATTGATATTATCTGAACAATTTTACACATTAAAATACACCTTAATAAGTTTCAATCTAGAGAAATGCTAACTATCTTTTTTATTTGCTTTTCATCTTTTTTCTTTTAAATTCATCTCGTGCTGTGTGGACTCCATTTATATGTCAAACTAAAGAAATTATTTCGCAAAAACACAAATTTTATTTTTTCACACATACCCTTAATTACAACCCTACACATAACAAACAAAAAATCAATACGATCCTGAGCCCCGCCACCTATCTCTCTTACTTTTACTCACCCTAGTCCTGTTCATCTCTCCATGGATAGCAACATACCAGCAACTATGGGATTTTTAATACATTCGATATTATTGACATTATATAGTGGGATTTGGTTAAATTTAACGATGAACTAGTTAGAATAGTTTAGTTCAAATTTATTTGTTACCAAAATTAAACATAAACCTCTCATTTAAAAGTGATAAAATATGACGTTATTAAACTGATTAAAATTTAGGCCATTCTCCGGAAGGAGAATAGTGGAACCCACCCAATAGAATTTAGGCCAA
Source organism: Pyrus communis (assembly GCF_963583255.1). Taxonomy (NCBI): domain Eukaryota; kingdom Viridiplantae; phylum Streptophyta; class Magnoliopsida; order Rosales; family Rosaceae; genus Pyrus; species Pyrus communis. Next base: position 25,929,277 of record NC_084814.1, on the reverse strand, counting down.
AAACAAAAGTAGATAAAGAAATGGAAATTTTGCAACCACAAGTTTGTAGGTTTCAAGTATGTGCTGTAATGGAGGATCGTTGGGCAAGATTTCCGACTCTTTAATTTATATTTTCTTGGTTAGTTGGGATCAAGTTTGAGCTGCAACAGACAATTGACACGTGCCCCGCAAACCCATTCACATTTTATAAAGACAAATAAAATGCCCTTTTCCATTTCCTTGCTTTCTCCTCACTCTCTCCATTTAATTTTTTTGTATTTTAACTTTTAGTTTAATCTAGATGTTTTAATTTTATTTGGAAAAAAACGCTTAATTTACAGTTTATGATTTTAAATAATTTTAAAAAAGGTTTGTAACTCACCATAAGTGGGTTTTTTAAACATAATTTGCCCTTATTTAATAAATTGTAATTTTTATAAGTTGTAAGAAGGGAGAGGCATTATTGGAAGAAAAAAAAAAAAAAAAAAAAAAGGAAGGGAGAGGCATTAGTGGTATTATGTATGATTCCCAAAATGGCCTTCTCCCAAGAGAATCAGAGATTCATGTTGTTTTCACGCTTCCGAAAATTCATGTTAAAAGCCCACTTCAGCTTTAGGAGTTTGGGCATTGTTATATGTTCATAATGGGCTGAGTGTTGTTGGTGAGAAGCCCATAAAACATAGGCTCGCCAGTTTGCCAACTCTCTTATCAGACTCAGGCCAATCTTCTAAACCAAACATTTAGCAATGTATGTATGTGTGGGTGTGTGTGTAGGAATCCTTTAACAAGAGGGTTCCCCAATCTCAACCATACAATTTCATTAAGGTCAAATCTAACGGTCAAGAAGGTGTCCCCATATTTAAAAAAAAAAATAGGGATCCCTCTTGTTATGTATACATATATATATATATACATATATATATGTATATATATGTATGTATGTATGTATGTGGTGTATATATAAAATTGGCCTAAAATGCTCACATGTTAAATCTCAATTATTTAACTGATTAAAATTAAATATTAATTATATTACGATTAAATAACAATGATATAGCGATCATAAATCGACGGCATACTTAAAATTGATAGCTTTATCAATTGAAATTTGAAAAATAAGGTCTAGAGTCTAGGCTTGTGGGGTTATTGCATTTGGAGAAATGTCAATGTCTGCCTTCCTAATTTCCTCTTTTCTGATCGTAACTCTACCATCAAGGTCATTTAATAAAACCCTACATAGTACTAATGAAGTAAACCTGTGCAGACAACCACATGGTAGGCTGTATAGTATATCATATAATACAAATCAAATTAGATGGATTTAATTAATAAAATACTTTTGTCTTTTGTGATTTGAGAGAAATTCTTTAATCCGGATGTCCGTACACATGCACCAAACATAAGGGGATGAGATAATAATGGCTAAAAACAAGTAGCGTGTAAGATAGATGTTTTCTATCTGCAATTAAACAAACACGCAATTTGATCATCCACACCTAATAATTTTTATTGGGGAGGGGGTTTATGATCATGTCAACGAAACATAACCCGCAGTTCAACCCGAAGAGGTAACAAGGCAAAGGTAGGTAGTGTACTTAATAGGTTTACCGAGTAGAGTGGTGGAAAGCTAGGGTTGCATGGTGAATGATGATGGATGGAGGGTGTGGAAAGTGGGAAGCTATAGCTAGCTGTAGAGATAGAGTAACATGAAGCATTGATGGTGTTTTAAGACCCTGTCTTTATGGCTGACTATACCATACTGGTTTTGTTGCAGCACCTTCGGCTCTCGCTTGCTCAGTCTCCTCACAAACATTAAACTAATATAAAGTTTTGCTTTGGGCTGATCCATAGGCATTAGGCAATAACAAACCAAGTCCAATTTATTATCTTGTGTGCTGCTAACTTTGATGAACCCCATATTTATGAATTATGACCGACTGTTTCTGTAGCGGCATGGCTTAAGATGTAAGCTGGGGTTGATGATGATATTCACCTTCTTCTTCCGCTTCTCCCATGACTCTAGCAAACACCGATTTTAACGCTCCTCGTTTAGCAAGTGATTTTAGCATTCCTTATTCTTAAGCTTTTTGGTGTTCCAACGTGACTAAAAAAATATGTAAATATTTAGTTTGAAGGGCCAAACCTTAGTTTTAATTAGTAGTACCTATTGGTTGCCATTTATTTAGACAAAGAAAGCTCCAAAAGGTTCAAAAGTCCTAGATTGATTGATGGGATCTACCTTTATTCAACAAACTGACCAATCCAACTCAAACTCAAAGAATTTGGTTAAGTGACGTAATAAGTGGACAGTTAGTCGATCAGGGTCATATCAATCAAAGTTCATCAAGGAAATGCATTTTCCCTCCGGAGAATGCCGAGGCGTAAAATTTGAGATCTTTAAGCTCAATTTCCACGTTTCCAGCCTCAAGGAAAAGCATGGAGATGGAGCCCCACAAATTGAAGCCAAGGATCCCCTCCAATGGTCAACGTGTTGGCCCTAGTTTCATTGCACTCAACTCTTGGCTATTTAATATTTATCGTTCCTCTTCAAATAACAAAAATTTAGGTAAGAGTATTTGATCACGTCATTCGTAAAACATATTATAAATTATGTATTTTAATTTTAGCTTATACTAGTCTGTTCAAATTGAAAATTGAAAATTTTCCTATCAGACAACTTTGTTTACGTTTCCTTCCGCTCACTAAACTGAAAAATATACACAAATTAATCAAGGCACGTTTGATTTGTCAAGAAGGAAAAGTTGAGAGGAAATTCAAATATGGTTTAAATTAAGATACATAAGTTGATGAACAAGAAGTCAATGCCCGAACCATACAACCTTTTTTTTTTGATGGAGAGAGATGGACGGAGAGAAATTCAGCAAGAAAGAAGACGGGTATGGTGCGTTCTTGACTCCCTCTTTTAATGCTCTACTTTTCCAAAACGAAATTTGCAAAATAACAAAGACAACTCAAAAACAAAGGCTAGTGATTTTAACACCTCTTCTATCCACGCGCAATCCCAACATGAGGTCAAAAGACGAGCGTTAAAATTTTTTACGCACTCGCAGAAGGAGTACATGAGGTTAAAAGACGAGCGTTAAAATCACTGGCCAGAACAAAAACCTACCCCACCCAAAAAAAAAAAAAAAATTTGTAGTTGGTGTAAATTGTGATGAACCTTGGAAGCAAAAACACAGCTCTTCTGAACCATCAGCAGCAGCAGTGGAAGTAAATGAAGCTTCAGATCTTTGATGAGAGGGCATTCAAAGTTTTCAACTAACGCAGATGATCTGTCCCACATTGAATACCTCTGATCATTTCTGATCAGAAATATTTAAGATCAATGGTAGACAAGAAAAAACAGTTGTGTAGCAGAGAGTGATCATCATCAGGAACTATTGCAATTCAAGGCTGTCTTAATTTGCTGCACAGTGTTTCCGATTAGGGTATTAACGGTATTTACCGACTCCAAGTTCAGTTTAGTGGATGGCAAGCTGCTCACCAGAATTTGAAATGCCACTGTGATTAGTGATCCACTTCCAGTTGCATTGCAAGAACTCGATGAGGCGCAGTCCCCTTGATCTGCCTGCCCGTCGGGAGAAATGGAGAACCCTGAGGGCAGCAGAGGAATGTAAGAAGGATCCTCACCGCTCATTGCTATGTTTATGGCCGGTAGGTCAACAGGGGAGTACACAACAAGTGAGCCTGATGAGTCTATGCAGCTCTGTTGGAGTATCAACATGTTGTTCTGGCTAGTGTTGAATGCCTATACAGTACAAGGAAAATAAGTTGCACTATGCGATTAATTAAGTAGTCCTTAAAATAATTTGCGTTTCACAATAAAATACAAAGAGAGCTGCTATATGCACTCCAAAAAGGTCATTTTACATTTCTTCCTAACGTAAAAATAAAGACGGGGAGGGGAACATAAAGACATTTTTGGAGTGCTAATGTGAAAAACAGAATAACTTGTTTCGCAAATATAGAGTTGTCTTACTCGAAGAACAGATATGCAGTTCCCTGGATGTGAGCCATTTGCTATGTGGGCAACATCTTGCACTGCATTGCCATTTGAAAGCACATCCCACTAGAGGAAAAATCAAAACCAATTTATAAGTTGCAGCTAATTTAATCTGATTAGTAAGTTACAAGATTTGAAAAACATTTTCTAGCAAGCATAAATGTACCTGAGGTCGAGTTCTTTCATCCTTGAAAAAATTGAAGACATTCTGCGGTGATAAGGGGAGCCAAATAGTAGTAGCCGCACTAAGAACCACGCCATTGGGCTGGCCAGGATCAGTGATCTTATGGATGGTGACTCGCACTCCAATCTCGTTCGTCCCAGAAAGGGTGGTCCATCTATGTCCGTTGGATGAGCTAATGCTTGCGCAGAAGTTGTTCACCATCCTTTGAGCTAGTTTCATCATGCTCCTCTTTCCTTCAGGGGATGGAATCACTGATTGATTCACAACAAAAAGAAAATAATGTTGAGATTAAGCTTCTAGGGGAGAATGGTAAATGATCGTTGAATAACTTTGGTGTTGAAAATTGAAGCTACCTCCTTCAAGATCTCTTGTAGAAGTTCCTGAAACCATTAGACAAGCAAATCTTTCACACATTCTCTGCAGAGCAGCAAGCCATCGTTCAGCTCCAAATGCTAATCCGCTGTGAATAAGATCTCTATAAATCCGATGAGTTGGAACTTTGTCTTCTATTTCCACATGTTCCACCCAAGTAACCTATTTTTTTCCACAATGATGGAAGAAGTAAGCGAAGTTATACCATTACATTTTAGATTTTACATACAGAAAAAATACTTTTTGTTTGTGAAACAAACCTTGGAATATCCATTAGGCATGTCTTGAATCAAGCACCCGGAAGGAAGCCTATGAGATCGACACTGGCTTGTAAACTGGTTATCTTGTGGAAAATCGTAAGAAACATCAACAATTATCCACAGGCCTTGCTCGATTTGCTGACAATAACGAAGGAAGTAGAACTCCCGAGTTGGTACCAATGGAGAAAGCACTTGCAACTCGTTGTACATCTAAATAACATCCTTCAAGTGATAAGAACTTATCCAGGCATAATTCCAGCATAAGACTAGACAAAGCAAAATAGAAGTGTAATAAAATTTTAAGCCACATACCAACTGCAAAGAGCCACTATGACTTCCCAACATTCCAGATGATATTACTTCGATTGTTCTTGCCATTGAGACAATTGTTGGAAATAGCTCTCCAAATTTGTTCTGCAAACTTAAAATTGTTAAACTCTTGGATGTAAACAGTTAAGCTACAATTCAGGTTTGGGAATCGCAAATTATATGAAAATACAGAGAGAACCAGGAGGAGGAGAGAATTACCGGGTCCATAAACATGTCTACTAATGCTAAACCATTCATGATAACCACACCAGAATCTCTTGATGCTTCAATTCTAACATTGGGGTTTTTCAAATGACTATTAGCCCTCGGAAAAATCCTCTCGTAGGTTTCGAGATTAAGAACATCCCTCCCATCAGTAGAAGACTTCATCCACAAGGGTTCATTGGTCCGCAAAAGCCCAAGCAACTCTTCCATGGCATTGGTTGCAATGTCAGTCATGAGGGACTTATCCATGTCCGAAAACCCATTAGGCTGGTAAGGTAAATTGGGCATGGAAGATGAAGCACTCCCAGGTAGAAGATCAAGATCAAGCGAAGGTCCGGCCATCCCATGGCCCCCAAAACTTGCCATTGATAAGTCCAAAGACGAAATATGAATAGGCTGAACTGGTGAGAGCTGGGAAATTGGCCTCCCAATGTATTTTGCAGCAATACTAGACACTCTATCTAACTGCAAATGAATGAGAGAGCGAAAATTTGAATATCCAAAAAATAGATAAACACAGTAACTGAAGAGAAAATTGCATCAAGCTTGACACTTCAGTACAAAAGCGAAATGGAAAATCGAGTAAAAACCTCTTCTTTCAATTGGGCATTCTCCATTCGCAATTTATGTTCGTCAAAGTAGGAATCTTCGTTGAGTGGAGGGACACCGCAAGAGGGGCAAATCACATTCTTGAGGGCCTCTCTGATTGCAATGTTCTCGCATCGGATCTTGTCGTTCTCTGCTCGAAGCGCGCAGTTATCTGCTCTTTCGTTTTGCGCCTGCCATTAGTAGTACAGCAGTGAGGCACAAAAGTAATGAAGAAAAAAGTGCAGTAACTTTCAAGCGGAAGAGCGAGCGAGCGAGTGAGAGAGAATTTACCTTCATCTGGGTCCTGCGGTTTTGAAACCAAAATTTGATCTGGCGAGGAGCCAAACCCAACTCTCTGCTCAACTGCATCCTCTGCTTTTCATCTGGGTGAGGGCACTCCTTATACATTCTTCATACCAAACACATGCAACCAAATTAATCGCTTTTTCCAACCAAACAAACCCATAAAAAAGCACAGCAAAAGTCGTAGACTTTAGACTTACCCTTCAAGCCTCTGAATCTGGTGAGTAGTGTGGCGGTGGTAGCGCTTCTTCCTTCTCTGAGAGCCGGAGGCCTCGTCGTGGTGGTCTCCACTACCAGAGCCACCGCCTCCGCTGCCATACTCCATTTTTTGTACTCCTCGGATTAATTCGTCGCACTCACACTATAGCTCGCTCTTGAGTTTGGAAGGAGATAGAAGAAAGCTACTAAATGGTTCTATGATCAGCAGAAGAAGCCAAGTCCCACGAGAGAGACAGCAAGCAAACAACAAGACTGACTGTGATATTTTATATGGGTTTTGACTTTGTGGTGTGGTGTGGTGTGTGGGTTGTGTAATATATATACACACCCATACGTGTATGGGATATGGAAAACTGGGTTGTGGTTGTGGAGGGTTTAAGGAGGAAATGTGAGCATCAGTAAAGGATGCTTCAATGCACCAAAAATTTCATAAACTGACTATCAAGAGATTATCAAAGATATCGGCTTGATTTTGGAAAGATTAAATCTTGACCCATGATTGACTTTTACCCTAACAAAATCACTGCCAAGAGATTATATTTTTACTTGTGGGTGATTTTTTGTTAGGTAAAAGTTAATCACGGTCCAATATTTAATCTTTTCTAAAATCAAGTCGAAATCTTTGGTAATCTCTTGACAGCCGTTTATAAAAATTTTGGTGTACTAATGACTCTGTGCTTGGCTTCCATAACTGATGCTCTTTCCCTATATATTTTTCCGAACCACCACATTTCCTCCTTAAACCCTCCACAACCCGGTTTTAACAAAATCACTATATCCCCGCTTCCACTGATTTCTGTGTTTTTCGTAACTGATAGTTTTAAAAGCGTTTGCTTTTCTACTAATAACACCACCTGAAGGTCAGAGAGAGAGAAGCAAATGGGCAAAGCAATTAAATTCTCTCAACACACCCCATTGGAGGGCATAATATTTTTCTGGTTTTTTCTGTGGAAAAATGCTAAGGGGACGATTTCAAAAGTGAGACTCTCTACCATCTTATATTTTTTGGCACACTTATCATGCAACCATTATACGATATTGCGTAAAAAAATATGAGGTGACGGATAATTCATGAAAGTTCTCACTTTTGAAAGAGTCTTACTTAGTATTTTTCTTTTTTTTCTGTGTGTGGTGGCACAAATATAGAAGGGGGTATTCTCAGGGCCAGGTGGGCAGTCGTTGAGCTTTTAATAGGAGCTCCCTAAACCTTACTACTTGCTAGTCCTACCCACCGGTGGACAACACTGCTCATTTCCCGGCTGCCTCATGCAGCTCCCCACTCCCTTGTAATGACAAATATACCCTTTTTATCCTTTCCCAGTTTCCACCACAACTTTTACGTTTGACCTTTATTGTTTTATAACTTTCCTCCCTTCGTTCTAATTCCGCTAAATTCTTTCATGGACATGGATCCCTCCGGATCCATTGGTCCTAATCTATTAAGTTTCGTGATCCGGACAATTGAAATTTGATCTAACAACTAAAAAATTTCAATAGTCCAGATTACAAAATTTGATGGATTAGGACCAATGGATCCAGAGATGATTCATGTCCTTCCTTCATGGTTGTAACTTGTAACTTATAAGAGTTTTTTTTCACACTGACTACCACATGTGTCGAAAGTCAAACATGATTCCACTTTGTGAGAGAGATTTTTTAAATTTATCAGACATCAAGTGTAATAATACAATTATTTATAATTTTGAATTATTTATAATGATTTGTATTATAACACTTACTGTACCGAGATATGTTACTAACACACTAAAAAAATTCTACCTTGAGACTGCAATTCTCTCAACACAAGTCAAACCCACCTTCCATTTCAACCATTCCATACCGAGATATGTTACTAACACACTAAAAAAATTCTACCTTGAGACTGCAATTCTCTCAACACAAGTCAAACCCACCTTCCATTTCAACCATTCCATTTATTTTTACCTTTACTCCTACACCAGTAGTTTCACTTAAAAGCAGTTGAGCCTCGTTGTTAAGTGCTTAAAAGCAGTCAGTACCAAGTATTAGAAGCCTTGTGTTAAGTACTTATATTAAAAGCAATTATGCCTTCTTGTTTTAATTACAAGGTCTCAATGAATTTGTTTCACTAATTAAGGAGAGATTAATTTGCACTATACTTGTTTCATTTAGTGGTTCAATTACTTATATGGAGATTTAATTTAGTTGGTGAGTTTAATTAACTTAATTGTTCCATAAATTACAATGCATGTTAAATACTTATATCAACATGTCTAATATATATATATATATATATATATATATATATATATATGCATGGTAGTAGCTTATGCCTAATATATTAATTATAGTTGGAAAATTGATTGATGAGTACTGTATAGTCCAATTAAGGGAAGACATGCATGTATGGATATGCAGGAACGGGTGCTCGTAAATCTTGTGGGGGTTGTGTTTGTTCACTTGTGCGAATTTGCGTAACGGCTACAAGGGAATGAGAATGATTACGAGATAAAATAGATCTCTTTGAATCCATTTATTACGATTTTTTTTTAACAAACAATATTATCTATATTAATATTGGGCTAAGCCTCATAATAAGCTAGCAATAATCTGATTCAAATTCGCTTTTGACGATAATGGAACCAAAGACCTCTTGCTTACAAATAAAAATAGATACCACTAGATCATATTACTAAGTGGATAACGAGGCATTGTTGCAGGCGGTTGTATCCTGCTTTCTCTAAGAAAGTCTTAACCTTTCCGCGAATAGTGATGAGTCTTCACGAGAGATCAAAGCTCAAAGGCATATTAAAAGGTGTTGAATATTTTCATAATTTTCATCCTTATTAATACTCGATCGATACATGCATTTATCCTTCGTCAGATAATATCTTATGGTGGTTTTTGAGCAGATTTCCCAGAGTAGGATGAGAAATGGAATTCAGTTGAAAATATTTGGGTGCGTAATTCAAGGGTATTCAACGATCAAAATAATAAATAATAAAATTATTTAGGTATTCCATTAATGAAAGTAAAATACTATATTTGGATTAATTACATATGTGAATCTATCAGGATATCAGGTTACAATAAAATTTGAAATATATTTTTGTTTTTTTTTTTTTTGTCAAACGATAGATTTTGTTAGATTAACCACTAATTCAGTTCGAACCCACACCATGTAAGGGCTCAACTCCTTCCTACCTATGTGGTAAAAGGCTCATTGCTCAAAATATATTTTTGTTTGAAAATTTAAAATATTTAGTAAATATTTGTGTTAATGATATATCAGAATTACCTCTAATATTCAAGCCCAAATCCTGCTGCAGTTACATTTTTAACGGTAATAGTGCAGCGGTTCCAAATAAAAAATTTTACCAGGCTTAAATGAGAGAGGATTGTAAATAATTAGGGATCATGACGAGAATTTGAAAATCAATCCAAACTCCTTTCAAATTCGTATTCTTGAGGGAGTAGGAGGATGTGATCAAGATCCAATAAATTAATAGTTTAGGTTTCATATATATATATATATATATATAAATATAATTGTTATTAGTACTTCAAAAATCTTATTCTATACTTCTCACAAATGTATTTTTCTTTCTAATTATAGAAAGTTTGGAGTGCCAAATTAGATTTTTGAAACACTAATAATTCCTTGTATATACACTCGTATATACACATATATACACATAAAATTATATATATATATATATATATATATATATATTATATCGCTTCTGTTGTTGTTGATGTTGTGGTAGCATACTACTACGTACCTACTCATCAAGTCTGAGCAAACAGTTTCTAAACTTCCAATATTGTTCTTGAGTAGTCTAGCTCCCTAGCTAGCTGGAGGAAATTATGTCGCCATACACGTATCCATCCTCGTATCATACATAAACTTATATTGTGCGTCATGAAGCTAACTGAATGATGCATCAACTTGTTAGGTTTACTTTGTCTGGTGTTGGTTATTTTGTTTGGTTTGAGGTGCCCTGATATTTATTATTGATGCCTTATCTATTTAAAGACTGAATTGGAAATATGCATGTTCTAGTCCACCTTGCTTATTCTCTGTCTTGATCAATAAAACTCCTCGTGTCGTTTATTCCTCGTCTATTTTTCGTTTTTTATATATAATTTTTTAATATAGACACATATGCACTTTGTTCCCTCCCTATATATACAGGCATATATATTTTTCTAATGATCTGAAGAACGGTCATTCTCTAATTGACGGATGATCTGTATGTATATTGCAATTCCGGTCAAGCCCTAGCTTATGTGAGACACACACGTACGTGCACACACAAAATTAACCTTATTAATGGACAGTTTCTCGATCCTTAAGTTTCTGAATTCAGCTGATTCAAGCCAGTATATATCATAGCCTTATTATCCAATAGCTATATATATATATATATATATATTATATTATATCCAATTAATGTTTTCATTATTTCTCAAATTATCATATCACGCGTGTTCATTTAAGAAGCCATTTGGAATGACGAGCACCGAGCAAATTAAGCGAGTTAATCAAATTGATATATGAATTAGCAGAAGTAATATTAAAGGATCTTAATAGTCTGTTGCAGCAAGTCATTGCTATTAAATTATGGAAGGTTTCGTGGCAGGGAAAATACTTAATATTGGGTAGCAGCTGCATCTCCATCTGTTTTTTCAAGAGCCATTTAAAGAGATTATTTAATACCTCTACTAGAAAATTGAAATGTATATTGACAAAAACAATCAAACAATTCTCCCTTCAGCCTATGAAAATGGAGAATACTTAAATCACAACATGCATGATTGAGATTAAAAGTTCGGGTGTAATGGAGGTTATCAGCATTAAACACTGGTTAATATTGTTAATTTAATTTAGAAAAAGGTTGCTTTTCTTTATATCTATATGCAGTATTAGAGTCAGAATTTCATATGAGGAGGGGCCTCACAACATGAAGTTGGAGTAAATTGCACAAACATCGAAATACCTATCAAATTCAATACAGAGAACTAAAAACATTGTACAAACTTAAACACTTGAATGTGAGGTAAAGAGTTATGGCAAGAAAATTAAAAAATATTACCAAAGGACTAAAGAAAATACAAAGAAAATTTGATGACAAAAGCAGGATGTAAGAGAGATGGAGCGAAAGAAGGCGGCGTAAAGGAAAAGAGAGTTTGGACTGAGAAGAGGCACACTTGAATTTTATTAGTATTCGATTGATAAAGTAGCATAAAAAAGGCACGACGGACTCATAAATATTCTGATCCCTTAGTGGCTCGGCCTCTGTTTATCTGTAGCTTCCTATAATCATCCCATTTCCTTGCTTGCAAAGACAACCATTGCATCAATGCACAACAAGTCGATTGTATGTGCAGATAAATTTTTATGAGTACGTAAGTTACATGGTGGTTCATCTTACTTGTGAAGTTATTACGCATACAAAATTAAAGTGAAAGAAATTCAACTAATTAATATTCAAAGAAATTTCCCAACCAGGACTAATGAAATAAGAAATTAAGCTGATATCAGATTTCAAGCTCAGTACTACAAAATCTGAAACTTGTTGAGGTGTATATTTATAGTTCACCATGCTTGTTCAACGATATAAACCTAACTGAGAGAAATATAGTTGGCTAGAAAATGCAAATCAAGGCATAAGAAGGCATGCAGGGAGGTTGCAGTGGCCTTGTGGTTTTTAATGTGGTATTTATCCGATTGGATATGCATGGTCCATACAATGTGGCTTATTAATTAGTTTGTGAGTCATGTCGTACTTATTTTGCTAGATTTGCCATAAATATATACCTAAGCTTAGTACACTCTATCGTATACGCATGTCACACCCACGTACACAAATTTAGGGAAAACCTAGAAGCCAAAGGCCCAAAATGGAGAAATCCAAGCTGATGCGGGAGCCAAGGCTTAAAAATAAAAAAACAAATTGAAAACTTCTCTTGGCGTTGGAAATTCAAATAATAAAGGCATTGTAATTTATTTTAATGACATAGGAACTTGTTAAGTTATTTTAAGAGAGTTTCTTAGGAAGTTGTGGTCTATTTATGCTTCTTTATCTTTAGTTCCTTTAAATATTGATGTATTAGAAGCCATTGCTGAAGTTGAATGAATTAAAATATATTTTGCTTTGTGCAATTGAAGTGAGTGATTTCTCCTTCTCCAATCAAACATTTGGTTTGGTCGTGTGAGCGAATCCACGATTAGCGACGTGAGCTAACTCCGTTGCCCCTGGTTGAGTGATTCCTAGGTTATCTATCCCTCGTCTCCTCGAGAACTCTTGGCTTCTCCTGCATCAAGTGGCATCAGAGCAGGTTTTTCGCTGTAGTTGAAGATCATGGCTATGATTATCAATCCATTTCAAGATCACATCGTTGAAGAGATTAGTTTCGTCGATTGGAATTCACCACCAATTTACGATGAGTACGTTGATGAAGATGAAGCCAATAATCATTTTGTGAATGAATTTTGAAAAAAATTTCAGACAGTCTACAATTTTTGTGACTTCAACATGGATGGAACAAGGTGGTGCCCCTTCTTCCTCAAGCCCAGCAGTGATGCTTAAAGAGGCCACTCATGTGATAAGTTGCGGTTATGAAGACAAAACTAAATGGGGTTTAAAGATAGGTTGAATTTATAGATTCATCACGAAGTACATTCTAAGGGGTTTCAAGATGCATTCTAGTGGTTGGAGGTCATTTTCAATCAAAAAGAAGGAACCAGGCCTACAACGTTTGAAAGAATGGGGAAATGGTCTTTTCATGAATATTTTGTGGCTTGAAACACTTTGATCACTGTGAAATTCATTTTACTATTGTGGTTGTTGTGGAACAATCTACAAGGTCCTCCCAAAGATCGGGGAAGACCAAATGAAACTCGAGGACGAGTTTTCTTCCAGAAGAGGAGAATGATGAGGGAGCCAAGGCTTAAAAAAAAAAAAAAACAAATTGAAAACTTCTCGTTGGCATTGGAAATTCAAATAATAAAGGCATTGTAATTTATTTTAATGACATAGGAACTTGTTAAGTCATTTTTAGAGAGTTTCTTAGGAAATTGTGGTGTATTTATGCTTCTTTATCTTTAGTTCCTTTAAATATTGATGTATTAGAAGCCATTGCTGGAGTTGAATGAATTAAAATATATTTTGCTTTGTGCAATTGAAGTGAGTGATTTCTCTCATTCCCCAATCAAGCATTTAGCTTGGTCGTGTGAGCAAATCCACGATTAGCGACGTGAGCTAGCTCCGTTGCCCCTGGTTGAGTGATTCCCATGTTATCTATCCCTCATCTCCTCAAGAACTCTTGGCTTCTCCTGCATCACAAGTAGAACAACCGTAGGAGGTTTCCAAATTTCAATCCAAAATACTTCGAAATCGAACTGTCTTTCTAGTTTCCACCATTGAAATTTTTGGAATCGATGTTGTCTCAAAATTTTTGGAACAAGATTCAAACTTCCTATTTAAAAAAAAAATAAGTGTACTGACAATTATTTCCTTTTTTTTTTTTTTTTTTTTTTTTTTGTTGCATCTGTTTTCAGGAGATTTAATTAGCTATAGTTGTCTACTTTTATATCTCCAACGCTATCCATGAAATCACATATGCATAGATGGACTTCCTTGAAAATGAAGGTACAATAATTAATACACAGAGAGTTAGGTCTGATAGTGTACAAAATGTACCACTACACAGGGCCCTGATTCGGAAAAGCCTCTAAATTTTCATTACATGTATACAAATACATATAAAACACATTAAATGCAAAGGATAATACTAAATATGGTTTTAGTGCTAGTGGTTTAGTCCTTGTGCCTTTGGAGATAAGGAAAAAGTCTTGGCCAATCAAACAAACTTGTTTTTGTTGCACGTATAAACAAATTAAGTTCACTAATTAGCTTATAACAGTGCATGATTGAATTGGGATCGGGATTGAGATTGAGATCGGGATTGAGATTGAGATTGAGAGTGAGATTGAGACTGAGAGGAGTCTGCTTGCTGCAGGCATTTTTTCCTGTATCTCCATGCTACTTGAATGTATCTTGCTGCAAGGCCTCTCCAGTAAGGTGACTCATACCTGCCAACATAACCAAACTTCAACACCAATGTTCGTCGTAAACTATTGCCACATGCATCCTAGACGATTTCTTGCTGACCATGTATGCACATGTCACCAGTCTTCAATCATGCATTTCGATAGAAATAATTCTCAAACATATGCATACATGAGATATGAATAGCTTTTTTTTAAAAAAAAAAAAACCTTATGGCTCCTTGAACACGCGGGTTGCGCAAGAATCTGGAGAAAACACTGGTGACTTCTTGAATGTCAGCTGCTCGGAGTGAAAATGCTTCAACGTTTGTTAAGCATCTTACAATCCTGTTGCTAAGCAACCGCTGTCCAGGAATCCTGATCCTTTTAGCATCTGCAACAGAAACCACATTGATAAATTGATGTTGTTTTTTGAAATTTTTGAAGAATGCTCGAGACTGATACCTTTGTTTACCGAAGAATGCTCAAGACACCATGTGAGAAGTTCCTCACCACAAACATCTCCTTCAGATAACGGAATTCTAATCCCATCTTCTCCCATGCTCTCCATTTTTCCCCTCACTATAAAAACCATCTTCTCGATGAGACCACCACGGTACAAAACTTTACTTCCCTTCATGTATGTCGTTTGCCTTAGTCTTCCACAAATGGAATCTAAGATGGGTTCATCCATCAGGGCAAAAATTCGTACCTGCAGAATTTCCGGAATTTAAAACATGCATTATGAGTTAATATGCGCCAAGCTGATAACTTTGAACCGTGGACAACTAATACTTCTAAGGAAACAAGAAGATCATCATTCAGGCAGAAAGCAAAAAATCCGATATTTGGATCATTATAAGTTTATCAGTTTATGGATTAAAAATCTTAGATATATTATTATTCCCTGATACTAAGATACTCACTTTCTTAATAAACTTGAAGAGATGACGTCTTATATCTATCTGAATGTTTTCAGGCAGGATTCCCACAAGCACTTCTTCATTTACTCCTCTGGTTGCTGCATAAGTGTACCGCTCAGCTTCTCGCACCCGCCTTCGGAGCACAATACATGAGGCTTTAATGATCAATTTTTAACATAACAGAATTATCGATTTATGAAGGGATAGTTCTTTTTATAAAGCATTAATTTATTTCTTTTACAGTGGATATTATAGCCTAATGCATGTGGAATTTCAATTGTAAAAAAAAAAAATAGACGTTATGAATACATCATACCTTCTAAGTTCCTCTGGCAAGCGTCTATTCCTCATCCACTGCTCAACATCATGACGTCTGAAGGAAATTTCTAACCGTCTGTGCAGAGAAACATATTTTCCTTTTCTTAAATCATAGCAGAAGTCAACTAGGAAAACTAACTGGCGTTATCTATTCCTCCATTTCTTTGAGACTTAATCAAAAGAATGAATCGCATCATGATCGCAGTGACAAGCGAACGCTCATGGTACTTAATAATTCTTAGCAGACACAAAACTTTGAATTTCCGACAAATAGGAAAGAGTTACTAACATTTGTACAGTTGGATGATTTTGAAAAAAAAAAGAGGAACTTACAAGGAAGAAAACACTGAAAAACCAAAGATGTACAGCTTCGATAAAATATAGTGATATTTTTGTTGGCTATCCCACATCGGTGGGGAAAAGAAAAATAATGAGTTTATGTGAAATCCTGTCCCAATTTAAGTGTAATTTTCATATTAATGGATTTATGAGCTACCGAATTACCTTTGAGTTGACTTTGTTTGACCGCTTCGTCGAAATGCATGGTTTGAATTCTACTAATTTATTTTTAACATACTTATCGCCACGAACGCAGAGATGCAAACGGATTCGATTTTGGATTTATAACAAAGATTCCGAAAATTCTACGTTCGATCAATGTTTCGTCTTGTACGTTCTTAAACTACGAACCAAGAGGATCCACTTAGAATTTTGGCCCAATCCGGATCCCCCCTCACCTTTTGGATTTTCTTATCCCTTTTATTATTTTGTAACTCTCTCTCTCTCTCTCTCTCTTTCTTTTTCTTCCTCACTTCTCTGGACCCGGCTTCTCTGCCCCTCTTACTTCCATACACTCCTATTATTTTTTGTTTTGTACGATCACGATTAAGTCACGTCAACATTTTATATTAATTTTTTTATAAAGATAATAAGATAAAAAACAATAGTGATATAAAAAATTGATGTAACTTAATTATGACTGCACAAATAAGAAGAGATCAAAGTGTATGAGAACTGGAAGAACAGAAAAGCCAGGTCCCACTTCTCTCCCACTCTCAAAACTCCCGCACTCTCTCCTTCTCTACAAGCCCTCTCTCTCACCTCTGAACTTCACCTGAGAGGCAACAAAACCACCACCACACCTGGACTGTGATCACGAAAACCCCAAACCAAGGGAGTGCTCCACCGTGGCAGTCACGGTGCTCAATGCCCCGACGAACTCCGACGACATATCGCCGTCTCCGGCGAAGTTAAGCTTCGAGACTCCTTTGATCTTCCTTTCCCGTAGTCTACATTACTTGGTTAGTGATTAAAAATGGTTTTAGCATGAAAAACAACTCGAGGGGCATTTTCCAGAAATCTGGAAACTTCAAAAACCGTGGTCGTTTGGCCATGTTTGAGGTCCTCCGGCCAACTACGGCCACCACTCGGTCCCCACTTATTATGAATCTCTTCTCCACATTCCTAACTACATTTTGGCTTTTGAATCGCTCAATTTGGTTATGAAACGAAGAAGTTACGAAGCTTTAAAAATTACTCAAACTTTCGGCCAAAAACCCAGTTTTCCGGCGAGCACCGCCCCTTTCGAGGCGTTTTCCGGCCAAACCACCGCTATTGGGCCGGCATGCAGGGTATCAATCTTTTCATCTCGTCGAGTAATACAACTTTCATTTTTGTTTCACTTGATTTCGTTGAGTAACAAATAAGTTATGGACGTTTGAAGTGGTGCCTAGAAACCGGCCAATTCATTGACCAAAAAACGGGTCAATCCGACCCAAGTCCTTTGAAACCAGCCCAAAACCCTTGAGCCTCCAACCCAACCCGTGACCCTTTTAAGCCCAAACCCAATTATTTACCCCAGGCCTTTTTATCAACCCAATTCCCTAAACCATTAATATATACGCATTAACCCTTTATCTTAAGCCCAACCCACCTAGACCTAACCCTAATCCAAGTCCAAAACCCTTAACCCAGAAACCCTCCTAGACTAATTTCGACGTCCAGAATCCATTTCTGACATTCATTTTTCCAAATTCAATTCTTATAATATAGTTTTATTAATTGTACCTTTTATGTGCTTAGATATTTGTGGCGTTTCCGTCTTCACTAGTTTGCGTGGCTCTTTGGTGGCGAAATATATGCGAGTGGACCCCTTTCTAAAATGCGTGTTTTAATAATAGAAATGCATACATGAAAATCATGATTTACTGAATACGTTTTGTGAACGTTTTACGAGAAATTGATTATCATGCTATACTGAGTTTATTTTGGAATGCATATTTTCTAGCGAATCCATGTTGTTGTAGGATATTTGATGGATGACGATATACTATTTAAAACACGTTTTTATAACATTTCTTTATAGTATAGATGATGAATGACTTTATACTATGAATATGAGTTTGAGATATATGTACCTATGTTTTAGAAAGATTATGTTCAACGTTTTGTGCATACCTAATGGTCACTATATGCCTGTTTGGTAAACGATACTTATATGCATGTTTGCAAATGATACTAATATGCCTATTTGGCAAATGATATACATGCCTGTTTGGCAAATGATACTATTATGCCTGTTTGGCAAATGATACTATTATGCCTGTTTGGCAAGTGATAGATATACCTGTTTGGCAAATGAAGAGTTTTGATACTGTTACTGATATTGATACCACTATATACGACATATGTTTATGAAAGGTTTTATGGCATGCTAGGGTTTTCGGAAAAACCTATTACATATTAGACTATTGATGTTTTCATAAATTTTTGGGGGTTAGTATGTTGATAACCGTTTCAGTATTATATATATATATATATATATATATATATATCAACTTGGTCCACTCATGTTTGTTTTGCGCCCCCTCAACATTTAGATTTGAGGCGTACGATCTTGGCGTCAAGGCACTTCCGAATCGGCATTTTCGAGTCCTCTTGGTGTAGGACCCATTCCTTGTTTATTCAATTTTTATATTTTTTCTTTTAGTGTTTTAGATTAGATGTGTGCTCTGAACATGTTCCTCTTGACATATTAATTATGTTTAAATTTATAAAGTCATTTAATTCTTGTTCTCATGCATTCTAAATGGCTTGCGTCACCTTCAGGTGTCGGCCAGCAAGTGATCAACCCGATATCCCGAGGACATCGGGATCGGGACGTGTCAATTTAAATATGATTACCTTGTGGACGGTATGAGGGTCGTTATAATGGGGCCCCGAGCCCGTCAATCCAAAATTCCAACAATTTCAATTAGCCTATGTTCAATACTTACTAAGTAAGATATGTCACGATTAAATGACTATAAATGTGTAGGAATATTTAAGAAGAATAAATCTTAGAGAGTTTTAACGAAAAACCTACGGTACTGTTCACTTTAACGAAAAACCACATTTTTACACTAAAAAGTCAATCCTAGTACTATTCACTTTATCCTTTATTCTGTCATTATCATTAAAACTTAAAGTTTTTAAGTCATTTTCATTAGTTTTTCTTAAATCAAATCTTAGGATAAAAGTTGTACCTCCGGTCAAGAGCCTGCACCAAGTTCTGCATATTTCCAACTATAAGAGCGAAAACCAAGACACCTAGGGCAATGCAGCCAATTAAAAAAAGGACTTCCCAACCAAAATAGCTCGGAACTAGATTTCCAGCCACGGTACCGAGTGTCTGCATAATGTAAATGACATGGTTATTTTCTATCAGCTTTGTAATGAGACCATGCCAAAACAAGATTATGATGGACAATTAACTTAACTGAGTATAAAGTAAGAATTATACAGTTCTTTTAAATGATTTGGCTTTGGCCAAAAGAAGGGACAAATGGAAGCGATACCTGGAATCCCCAAAACAATCCGTACACATATCTAGTGACTATACTCTTTTGTGTCGTAAGAGCGGCGGTTTGGTTGTAAACTCCGTAGGTATAGCCACTTGAAGTTAAGCACGCACTAGCATTCGCATTGTTTATCCAGCTATCACGTGATGGATTATCCACTCCAGAATCTCCAAATTCATTTCCACGCCCACAATCTATGAAGCTTAGACACCCATTAATTCCAGATATACCGCAGGCATCTCGAAAACATTGATTAACCCTCTGGGACAAGAAAGAGGGTAAGTAAGTGAATGATTGATTAACCCTCGACATTATTTGAAAGTCACGATATTATCCATTACAAATACAAAAACGAAAAAAAAGAACTATCATATTAAAAGATCCTTTAACAAGGGGATCCTTATTTTATTTTATTTTTTTAAATAGAGATTAGGTGTGGAACCCACTCTATATCGAATTTCAACGATACGAACCGTTTTGTTAGTCTCGATTCATAGATCATCTTTGCAAAAATTCAATTCAATCCGAAACCATTTGCCTATTTAATTATTAAGATCAAATTTCATTGTTTCTTATATAACAAAGTATTCGTTCATTTCTTTGAACCTAATTAGATGTCTTATACATTTCCAATTTGGTTAATCTTTGCAAGGATGATCTATGAGATACAACTTGAAAAATAGACGGTTCTGATCGTTAAAGTTCGATATGGTGTGGATTCCACAACTAATCCCTATTTTTATAAAAAAAATAAGGGTCCTTCCCCATAAAGATTTACATCATATTAAATCATAATATTGCAAGTTTAAGCAAATAGATAAAGATGCAATTTTTCCCATTTTCGCAGGCATGAAAAGTTATCACCAAGTTGCTTCCTTGTTTGACAAAAAGGTGAGAAGAGATTGTATATGGACCTTTAATAATTCTGGACATGCAAAATGAAGACACACGAGGAACATAAACATGTCTATCGCAGGAAACTTCCGAGAGTTAAGAATAAAACCTTTTCCACCCACCTGTAGCCCCATGAGGTACCAGCACGATCCAATAACGTGGCTAGCCAACACAAAAATGAGAATATTTATTACAAAATTTGCCCCTGCTGACTCAAATATGAAGCCACTTGGAGTCTGACCAGCGAGCAGAGGCAGAAACCTAAATAACCTGGGAATATACTGAACAAGAACTGAAGCACGTAAAAGATTTTTTGCATAATTTGCTGCTCTTAATCCCAAGTTGTCTGGTAGAACTAACAGTATTATGATCTGCAAACAATTGAAAGAACAACTTACCACATGGGAAGCAAAGATGTGCTTACATCAGACAGAAAAAGTCGCAATGTCATGTTAGTGTATAAATAGATATATTGACAGATGCATGCAATTTAGGGTAGATTGAGAGGGCAGCAGGCAGGGGTTATCACCCTCCCTCGGCAAAGCCACTGAAAAACAGTTTTCTTCCATGGCAAAGAGCAATGAGAAACTTGCTTGAAGTATTAAATGGATGTAAAAAAATACCATTAAAGCAAGGGAAACCAAGAATACAGAATATCATGCTCGTGTTTGTTTGTGTGTGTGTGAGAGAGAGAGAGAGAGAGAGAGAGAGAGAGTTTACCTGAGGCAGCGGTAATACAGCGAAAAAGTCTAGTAGAAAATATCCTTGAAGGTAATTCAGAGCGATTTTCTTCGGATGGTCAACTAAATCGCCAGCACCAACCCCCCTAGACTCAGGACCCACATAAGCCAATCTAAACTGCAGAGAGAGGGAGAGAGAGATTCATTTATCTGTCAAGGGTTGAGACTAATCAACTTACCTCATCCATAACATTTATTTAACTTCTAAATGAGATCTGAATGTATGAGAGGGAAGGAAATCTTACCTGAAGGAGTATGTGCATTAGGTATATGAAATCAGTAATGCTTCTGAAAATCACAAGTCTTGTCGTCAAAGGCCAATCAAGAACTATACAGTTCTTATCCTGCATTCAAAGACTGGGAAATCAAGTTCAAAGGGAAGCAACATCACAACGAAATGAACTAAAAAAGATCTCATCTTCTCCATAGAAATCTATCATTACAAATAAATACCTTAAGTGTGTAAATTGGAAAACCAAACTAGGTCTTGCTTAACCGATAGTTCCAAACTAAATCATAAAAATGACAAGGAAGAACCAAGGAAATACCTGGTCAACGAGCAGGAGGAAGAAAAACAGTGGGTCTACAAAAATTGATATTATGCAAGAAATGACGAAAAACTTGTCCCATTGCTGCACAACTTTAGCATGAGGGTTCATAACTCCAGGTATATATGGACTCAGAAAAGAAAAGAAACTCCTTGCACTGCCTTTGGCATCCCCATACAGAGCACTATAAAACTACAAACAGTTGACGATAAAAGAAATATGCGTAAGTTTCTTGGAGTGCTTATATCTTGTCATTCCAAAAAAATAAAAGAAATAGGGAAGGAAGCAGTGACGAGAAAGACAAAGATATACAATGCAGCTTGAGAGGAACTACTGCTTTGTAAGTGCTTTGCACACTGAGAATGTTAGTACAGATATTATTTCATGCTCTCCAGAATCTCCACTGCTCTTAATTGCGTTGTTAACACGAAAAATAGTCATGTTCTCTTGCCCTTCGTCAACTCATTTTTTTTTTTGTCAAACGATATATTTTGTTAGATTAGTCACCGATAGTGTACGAACTCATGCCGTTATGCAAAGGTCCAACTTTTCCTTTCCACCACTAAAGGGCCACTTGCGCCCTTCGTCAACTTATCAAGTAGTGTAATATACTACATGAGCTTTTACCATGCAGCAATATCCTAATCATTTGACAGGATTAGATGCAGAACTAGACATATTTACTACGTGGCAATAATGCATAGCATTTAATAAAAGACAGCACCTAAATGTCTACAAATAATGTACACAAGTTAAAAGAAAAATCCTTTGATTAGGGAGAGAAAAACACCTTGGAATCAATTATCTCTGAAGTCCTTCGATGAGCAGCCTTGGGATTGTATGTTGGGCAAGTTGTGCAGTAAGGATCATTGCACAGCCCCAGCCGGCCAAATCTCAGCAAGTGTTCATTTTTACCCGCATAGTTTTCATCCGTCCATTCGTTCTGATTTGTTGCATTGGTAGAAGGAAAATTTTCTCCTGCAGGTTCCACCACTTCTTGCCCTGCTGTTAGAGCTTGAGCTGCCCGGAAAATGCTATCAGGCCTGTCGTTAGCATATAATGGACCACTCACAGGTCCGAAAAGAGGTTTGCTTTGGCTCCCTAATGGACCAGTATGACCTTCAAGTCTATGTTCCCTTTCATATGACGTGCCCGAGCCCATAGAACTCATGGGAATGGAAACTGATGCCTTTCGCTTTTGGGACACAAATGTGTCGAACAGTAGCTGGTCATTATCTTCTGAGTATTGCGGAAGAGTGTTTGGTAGGATGGGTACCTCAGTTCCATTATAACCAGCAGCCATTTCTCACAAATCGAACCTTAAAACGAAGATTGTGATTTTCGAGTAGAATTACTATACGATTAGTACAATGTTAGAATTACACAAGTGATCATGCTAGTTAGCTCCATTTGGGTTCAAAAAGTCTTTGTTTTCTGCAGGGAAAGATATCAAAAAACAATATAAGACAACCTACTGCAACTTACAGCTTCCATTTTTTTTTAATTTCTAGTTTGAAGGCATAAATTTGCATTTATAATTATAAAAACAAAAAAATAGAGAGAGCAAAAAAGCATACATTGTAATTTGAGTTGGAGTTCAAAAATCCTGAAAACAAGGTGTGAAACTTACCTGAATAATTCGAAAAGACAAGCAGAGCTTAATAGGGGGTTGAAGTTGAACGAGAAACCCAAGAATATTAACTCATTTGATTAATTAGCGTACTAGCTAAAGAAATATACATTCTCATCACCGGGAGGGAGGGAGGGAGGAAGAAGAAAAAAGAGGAGAGGAGGGGGGTGGGGGGGGGGGGGGGGGTGGGGTGGGGTGGGTGGGGGAGAAAGTATAAAAGAGCTGCAAAGGACTTGAGGGCTAAATAAAAGAGGGCAGCTTGGAAATTCCAAGGGAACGCAGGCAAAGGGGTGTTTGACTGTTTGTTATTGGATTTTTTGAGGAGCTTGAAATTTCCCATGGAAGCAAGGAGTGCGGACCGGACACGATTATCCTTGTTTTCATTTGTTTTTGCTACCGGTCAATACAATATTTTACACAAAAATAAAAGAAGCTTGCTAGTTGCTGCTGCATATTTATTTGTTTAATACGACAACTTGAGATCAAATTTAGAACAGGACAGAAGACTCCTTGGGATGTAAATAAATGGGGAGGGTCGGAGCTGAACAGTCTGTATCCTCCTTGTTTACTTTTGTTCTTGGTACATTAGTGGGTTAGGTTTGAATCGTTCCGTAGTTGATACCTCTCCAGTTAACATATAGTGATGTAACTACATGACGAGGGTAGGAGAAGTTGAACTGACCTCCATCCAATCCTAAACACTTCATATTTGAAGTTGAATAAGCCGCGCCCATATATTCCTTATAGTAAAACTCATTCTATATTGGACCACTTCGAAATTCAAGTGCACCAACGTAGACATATTTTTGTTAAGTGTTCACTTCTGATCAATTTGGATTTACATGAGAAATCAGGTCCGCATTGGACATCTTTTCGGTCTAGATTTGGGCCAAACTTTGTTCATTGCCCAATTTATGAAAACATGACTACCCCTGACTAGAAGATTACTACAACGAGAAAAAAATAATGGAAATTACATATTTTATAACATAGTAACATTCAGTGTTTTCACGCTTTATCCCTTGTTTTGCTGTTCTTTTGCTCTTTTATTTTCACTCTTAATAGTAAAATGACAGTTTTATTTATGTGGTACGTGTGTGGGTATAATGCGTCTTTGAGTTCCACCTGTTGTTCTCCTTTCTTGAAAGGGTAAACCCACGTGTTGGTCATCGTGGAATGCTCTTCTACTGCTTCCAATACAGATCTCTCAATCTCTCCAGCTCTCTCTCAAAAACTAGGAACAAAAAATCTCTTAAGTTCTCTCGACCAACCAAAGCTCGCCCATTTGGGCTTCCACTCCCATCCAACCAAACCCCCAATAACAATCACAACAATCGACAGAGGGGTTATCAACATCATCAACTCCCCCAGCACCTCAACTATCATGGGTCGTCTCAGAATCTCCATAAAAGCCGACGCCAACGCCATCGTTGAGCAGAAAAAGCACAGAAAAACCCAAAAGTTAAAAAAACGAAAAAAAAGGGAAAAACCCTCGATTGAATCGAATACTTGTTGTGCTAGGATAACACCAAAATCTTTTGGAACCAACTCAAGCTAACCCACAGGAAATTTATCAAATGAAAATGCAAGAACAATATAGAAAATAACACCAAGATTTTAACGAGGTTCCTCCACAATCAGTGTAACTGGAGTACGTCCTCGGAGCAGTAGGAGCTCACCCAATAATCCACTATCAACCAAATGGGAGTTTACAAAGTGTTGGCAATCTCACAACCCAAAAGCCCAATACACCCAATAGCTCTCACACACCAAAGAGACAAAATAGAGAAAGAAATATAATGAATAATTTCTTCTCTATACATATAGCTCAAAGTTATTACAACAACAACTACTTTGGTGGATAATTACTAACCAATTGAAGCAGCAACTTGTTCTTCTTTTTGGGCTCTTTGCAAGACTGCAATCAGAAATTGCTCTCTGCAAAGAAGAAACTCTTTCTTCTCTCTTGTTTTTCCAAAACTGAAAAAACTCAGCTCTCTCTCTTCTCTCCCTCTTTTTTTCACAACCGAACATAATGAGCTCTCTCATATTTCTTTTTCAAAAGGCACGGATGTTGGAAGAGAACAAAAATGCTTTTCAAAAGCAACCAAACTTTTCCCTTGTTTCCTCCCCAAAACAAGGAAAGGTGTTTCCACCTTCTTTTGTTTAATCTAAAGTATGGCCACTTGGCCACTTATTCAACAATCTCCACCTTGGCCAAGTTCCAAAAAACGCCATGATAAGCCAAACAACACAATTAACACACAACATCACTCCCAATCACTAGCAAGAGAACAACTCATGCTGAGCCAAATGCTCCAAAACTCCTACTGCTCAACGCCTTCTTTATATAGGCAAAATGTGAGCCAAGTTCAAGCAATGAACAAACTTGGCTACACCAACAACCTTAGTCAACATATCAGCGGGGTTGTCTTTAGTTGGAATCTTCTGAAGAATGATTTCTCCTTCACCAACAACTTCACGAACAAAGTGATAACGCACATCTATGTGCTTGGTCCTCGCATGATGAACCTGATACTTAGCCAAATAAATGGCACTCTGACTATCACAATGTACCTCCACCTGCTTCTGATCAACCCCCAAATCTCTAATCAGTCCATGTATCCAAATGGCCTCCTTTATAGCTTCAGCAACTGCCATATATTCAGCCTCTGTAGTAGACAAGGCAACAGACGACTGCAAAATGGACCTCCAACAAACTGGCCCTTTAGCCATAGTAAATACATAGCCTGTAGTAGACTTCCTTCCATCCAGATCACCTGCATAATCTGAATCAACATAACCAACAGCAAAATGACCAATACCAGAGTCATCCCTCTCAAAGCATAAACCAACATCTCGAGTACCATGGAGATACCTCAATATCCACTTAGCTGCATTCCAATGCTCTTTACCAGGATTATGCATATATCGACTCACCATGCCAACTGCATGAGCAATATCCGGTCTAGAGCATACCATTGCATACATCAAACTACCAACCAAATTTGCATATGGTATATTTTTCATTTGCAGCTTCTCCTTATCAGCTTTAGGACATTGTAGAGAACTCAATTTAAAATGAGGAGCCAAAGGGGTACTAACCGGTTTAGTTGAATCATGAACTCCAAACTTCCGAATCAACTTCTCAAGGTATTGTCTTTGATTCAAACATACCAAACCTTTCTCTCTGTCTCTAGTGATCTCCATGCCAAGGATCTTCTTTGCTTCACCAAGATCCTTCATCTCGAACTCATTCTTCATTTGCTTCTTCAATTTCTCAATCTCTTCGACATTCTTTGAGGCAATCAACATATCATCAACATATATCAATAAATAAATGAAAGACCCATCTTGCAACTTCTTGAAGTACACACAATGATCATATTGACTTCTAGAATAATTTTGGCCTCTCATAAATTTATCAAACCTCAAATACCATTGTCTTAGAGATTGCTTCAAGCCATAAAGTGATTTCTTCAACTTGCAAAACAAATTTTCTTTCCCTTTCACCATATACCCATCCGGTTGACACATATAGATCTCTTCATTCAAATCACCATGTAGGAAAGCCGTTTTCACATCGAGTTGCACAAGTTCAAGATCATATTGTGCAACAAGAGCTAACATAATGCGAATTGAGGAGTGCTTCACAACTGGAGAAAAGATTTCATTGTAGTCAATGCCCTCCTTTTGTGCATACCATTTAGCAACTAATCTTGCTTTGAATCTGACATTGCTTTTCTCAGCAACATCTTCCTTCTTGGTATACACCCATTTGCAACCAATAGCTTTCTTACCCTTAGGCAATTTAGCTAACTCCCAAGTCTTGTTTTTCATGAGAGAATTCATCTCGTCGCCCATGGCATTGCACCACTTCTCCTTTTCTTCACTCTCAATGGCTTCCTCAAAATTGGATGGAATCTCATCAGTGATAATAGGAAGAGCAAAAGCAACATAGTCACTATACCGAGCTGGCTTGGTAATATTTCTCTTTCCTCTGTTCTTGGCAATAGACTCTTGAGGTGAAACTTGCTTTTCAACTTGAATAGAATCTTCAAGTTCAACTTCTTCAACATCCTCATGGTCTCTCACTTCTTCACTTGTAGTGGCTTCGACATCAGCGGAAATAGGATTTGAAGTACTAGAGGCAACTTTCTCAAGCTCCACCTGTTGGACATCTTTCACATTCTTCTCAGAGTCTCTAAACATATTTTCTTCATCAAATGTCACATCTCTGCTGATTACAAGTTTTTTCATCTCTGGGCACCACAACCTGTAACCTTTGACACCACTACTAAAACCAAGAAAGATAGCCTTTTTGGCTCTAGGATCAAGTTTATTTTCAGTTACATGAAAATAAGCAGGTGAACCAAAAATACGAATATAGTCATAATCAGAAGAAGGTTTTCCAGTCCATACCTCCATTGGCGTCTTACCCTGAACAGCAGCTGAGGGTAATCGGTTGATGATGTGACATGCATAAGTAACTGCCTCTGCCCAAAACGACTTGCTCAAACCCGACTGAGACAACATGCATCTAACCTTCTCAAGCAAGGTTCGATTCAATCTTTCTGCAACTCCATTTTGTTGTGGAGTTCCCCGGACACTAAAATGTCTCACAATCCCTTCCTCTTTGCAAACTTTAAAGAAAGGGTCGGATGTGTATTCACCACCATTATCCGATCTCAAAATCTTAATCTTTCTCCCAGTCTGGTTCTCAACCATTTTCTTCCAACCCAAGAAAATGCTCAACACCTCACTCTTGTGCTTCATAGTGTAGACCCAAGACCTTCTTGAATAATCATCAACAAAGGTCACGAACCAATGTCTACCACTCAAAGAGGGAGTCTTTGTAGGACCCCAAACATCCGAATGCACATAATCAAGAATGCCATTCGTCTGATGTACAGCAGTACCAAACTTCACTCTAGTTTGCTTCCCCAAGACACAATGCTCACAGAAATCAAGCTTACAAGTCGTGGCACCTTTTAGAAGACCTTGTTTCACAAGCCCTTGTAGAGCTTTCTCACCGGCATGGCCTAATCTCATATGCCACAATCTAGTAGTATCAGAATCGGATGTGCCCATATTTTCTGAGACTACAGATGCTTCACCTGTCACAGTGCTTCCTTGCAATAAATACAAATGGCCACATCGAGGAGCTTTCATCACAACAAGTGCACCATAAGTCACCTTCAATGTCTGCCCATCTGAATGAAACCTGAAGCCCTTGGCTTCCAAAGTTCCCAAAGAAATAAGATTTTTCTTCAAATTCGGTACATACCGAACACCTGTCAACTCTTTAACCATGCCATCATGCAACTTCAAACGAACTGTACCAATCCCTTTTGTTGTGCAAGGATTGTCATCTCCCATGAACACAACACCGCCATCAAACTCTTTCAAGATTGAAAACCAATCCTTGTGAGGAGTCATATGATGAGTACAACCCGTATCCAACACCCACTTAGTAGCACAATCAAATGATGAGGAAGTGGTTAAAGCAAAATCAGAAAAATCTGTTTCAACCTCAGCAACATTAGCTTCAGAACTTTCTTTGCCTTTGGTCTTCAATCTAGGACAATCTTTCTTCCAATGGCCCTTATTACGACAAAAGGCACATTCATCCCTTTCCAAAGGTTTTCTACCTTTAGAGTTTCCTCTAGGTCGAGACTGTGATTTTTTCCTGCTAGAAGAGGATCTCCTCTCCGATGATCTACCTCTAACAAATAAAGCTTCAGAGGTACTATCATGATTTTTATCTCTATGCCTCATTTCATAATTCATCAAGGCATTTGACACATCTTCAAATTTCACAGTTTCTTTACCATGCATAATAGTGGTAACAAAATGCTCATAAGAGTCCGGCAATGAATTCAACAATATTAAGGCCTTATCTTCATCCTTAATATCCTCATCTAAATTTAACAAGTCGGCAATCAACTTATTAAAAGCATCAAGGTGTCTAATCATTTTTGTACCTTCTTTGTATTGGAAGCGGTAGAGCTTTTTCTTCAAGTGTAGCCGGTTCTCTGCACTCTTCGTCATATACTTGTCTTCCAATTTTTGCCACAACACACTTGCCAAAGTCTCCCGCATCACAAAATACTTCTGAGTTTTTGCAAGGCACAACCGAATTGAAGAGCAAGCCCACAAATTTAATTTCTCCCATTCCATTTTCGACATAGCTTCAGGCTTCTCTCCCAAGGCGGCAAGAAGATCTTGTTGAGCCAACACATCTTTAACCTCACATTGCCACATCCCGAAGTTGTTTGTGCCATCAAACTTTTCAACTTCGAACTTTGCATTTTGCACCGTAGTTCTTGCAAATCCGGAGCTGCTTCCAAAAGGATTCTCATCTTGCCCGTCTGACATTTTTGGCAATTAGACAGTACCCAAGAGCAACCAGTGCTCTGATACCAATTGTTGTGCTAGGATAGCACCAAAATCTTTTGGAACCAACTCAAGCTAACCCACAGGAAATTTATCAAATGAAAATGCAAGAACAATATAGAAAATAACACCAAGATTTTAACGAGGTTCCTCCACAATCAGTGTAACTGGAGTACATCCTCGGAGCAGTAGGAGCTCACCCAATAATCCACTATCAACCAAATGGGAGTTTACAAAGTGTTGGCAATCTCACAACCCAAAAGCCCAATACACCCAATAGCTCTCACACACCAAAGAGACAAAATAGAGAAAGAAATATAATGAATAATTTCTTCTCTATACATATAGCTCAAAGCTATTACAACAACTACTTTGGTGGATAATTACTAACCAATTGAAGCAGCAACTTGTTCTTCTTTTTGGGCTCTTTGCAAGACTGCAATCAGAAATTGCTCTCTGCAAAGAAGAAACTCTTTCTTCTCTCTTGTTTTTCCAAAACCGAAAAAACTCAGCTCTCTCTCTTCTCTCCCTCTTTTTTTCACAACCGAACATAATGAGCTCTCTCATATTTCTTTTTCAAAAGGCACGGATGTTGGAAGAGAACAAAAATGCTTTTCAAAAGCAACCAAACTTTTCCCTTGTTTCCTCCCCAAAACAAGGAAAGGTGTTTCCACCTTCTTTTGTTTAATCTAAAGTATGGCCACTTGGCCACTTATTCAACAATACTCGTATGATCCAAAAATTTAAAATTCTAGTTTTTCATCTCAGATTGCAGTTTTTCTTTGTTGCATTTGTCAGTTGCCCTCAACAATCGTGGGATTAAAGTTGTCTTTAACAAGATATTCTTCCCTTGTTCTTTTTCAAGCAAAATTGTATATTGTATATTGAAACACCAAATAATGAATTCTGGAAGGCAGACGCCTACCGAACTACAAGCACAAGAGTAAGGGAGAAATTCTGTTTTAGGACATTGCATTTATGCAAGCCTCAATCTCCATGTCAGTTTTTCTAACTTTTTCTCTAGTTGTTTATATTAATCTCATATATAATTGATGTTGTGAATTTCTTTATGATTATTATCATTGAAATTATATTGTTATTTTTCATATTTTCTAATATTGCTCCAACATATATCATAGGATAATCCCCTATAGAGTATGGGGAGCGATGAAAGGAGTTCATTTCCCTGTTATTGCTGTTGCCCTATTAGCTAGCATTAGCATTCGCCATCCTCTTGCCTCTGCCTCTGATCCTAGTCCTCTTCAGGACTTATGCGTAGCAATTAATAACACTCATTTTGCTGGTACGTATAATTATACGTTTTAGTTATGTAAATACAATATCATTAATTAAAATTGTTCTTCTGTTGTATAAATTAAAATTTTTTTTCCATCAACTAAAATTCATCATCCATGCAAGTGCAACATGTTGAATTTTTTTTTTTTTTAGATCAACGGGTTCGGAGGTGTGAGGTTTTACCATAAAAAATCTCATATTAGTTAGAGTAGAATAATTATATTTAAAACCACCCTTGTTGACTTTCCCCACCAATGTGGGACTGCCAACACGCCCCCGTCCCCTCACGTGTAACCCTATTTAGTGGTTCACACATGGAGATCCATACATCGACAGTCTAGACTTGTTTTCAATCTTTTCAGGAAGTGCCTCTTAAGAACTCAGAGGTCGGCTTTATGAATCCAAGAGTCCAAACTTGTTTTCAAGTCCACACTTCCTTATGGCAAGCCTTAGGGGTTTGTAACCGTGGGCTCTGATACCATGTTGAAATTTTTTTTAGATCGACCGGCACAAGAGGCCCAGTCTAACGACACAGTCCCTAACTTTACCATTTATCTAATCCGTCAGGTGTGAGGTTTTACAAAAAAAAAACCTCGATATTAATTAAAGTAGAGTACTCATATTTAAAACCACTCTTGTTGATTTCTCTCACTGACGTGGGACTGCCAACAGTACGTACATAAAAAGATTAATTTGTTTGTGTTTCATTGCTAGGAGTATTTGTGAACGGGAAGTTCTGCAAGGACCCAAAACTTGCATCAGCAGATGATTTTTTCTCTGACAAGCTCCGGTACCCCCAAAACACATCGAATCCGGTTGGTTCAATTGTTACGTTTGCGAACGTAGACGATATACCCGGACTCAACACTCTCGGCATATCCTTTGCTCGCTTAGACTTTGTACCAAATGGCCTCAATCCTCCTCACACTCGCCCTCGTGCCACGGAGATACTCACAGTCTTGGAAGGCTCACTCTACGTCGGATTCGTCACATCCAATGGCGACGGCAATCGACTGTTCACCAAAGTGTTGTACAAGGGAGATGTGTTTGTGTTCCCAGTCGGTCTCATCCACTTCCAACTCAATGTCGGAAAAACCAACGCTTTGGCCATCGCGGGTCTCAGCAGCCAGAACCCGGGAGTGTGTTGGTATTTGACAGTTTACTAACTCAATACCAAAATATGTGGGTGATAAGTTTACAAACTCTATCACACCTCTTTCACTTTGCACTCTCAAATAAAATTGGACAAAGAAAGAAATAGAGAAAGGAGGGAAGCAACAAGCTTTGGCAAAACACTTGGACTTTGATATATGAAAAGGTTTACAAACTATTGGAATAAGAAAGCTTACAAGCTTCTTCACAATTGGAAGTGGGATTTGGATGGGATGATATACAATGCTTGAGAACTTGGGTATTTATAGCAAACCAAATGATTAAACTAAGATTATTTATTACCACACAAAACACATTAATTGCACCTAATAATTTTTATTCAACCATACCTAACATTGCCTAACTTTCCATGCCTAACTTTGACATTGATTTTCAACAATAGCTAGCACCAACTTGTTTTGAGTTGAATTTCCAACACACCTCCTCAAATCAAAACGCCTTCATTCCTAGCATTTCACGCAGTAGCCGGAATGTTTCAATTGGCAATGGCTTTGTGAAGATGTCTGCCACTTGTTCCTTGGTGTGACAGTAGACAAGTTCAATTGTCTTTTGCTTCACATGGTCCCTTAGAAAATGGAACCTGGTATCAATGTGCTTGCTCCTTCCATGTTGAACAGGATTCTTTGCAAGTTTGATTGCAGACACGTTATCTACGTGAATCACAGTCGATTCCACTTGTGGATGACACACTGACTTCAACAGATTTCTTAACCAAATTGCCTCACACACGGTTGAGGCTACAGCAACATACTCGGCTTCACATGATGACAAAGCAACAATTGATTGCTTCTTTGAAGTCCATGAGAAAGCTGTTGATCCTAGAAAAAACACATAGCCAGTTGTGCTTTTCCTTTCATCTTGGTCACCTCCCCAATCACTATCTGAATAACCAAATAATTTTGCATCTTCACCAAAATTATAAAATAGACCATAGTTTAGAGTACCTCTTATGTACCTCAAAATTCTCTTGGCGGCCAGCCAATGAGACTCCCTTGGTGTTTCCATGTATCGACTCACGAGTCCAACACCATAAACTATATCAGGTCTTGTGATTGTAAGGTACCTTAGGCTTCCAACGAGGCTTTTGTACACTGTTGAGTTTACAAACTCACCCTCTCCTCCTTTGGACAACTTCAATCCAGTTGCGACTGGGGTATTGACAGTGTTGCACTTGTCCATATTGAACTTCTTCAATATGTCTCTCATGTACCTTTGTTGAGAGATGTAGATACCATCACTTTCTTGCTTCACTTCTATGCCAAGAAAGTATGACATTAATCCATTGTCAGTCATCTCGAATTCACTGAACATGGATTGCTTGAACTCATGGAACATTGCCTCATTGTTTCCTGTAAACAATAAATCATCTACATAGAGACAAATAATTAAGAACTCCCCTTTTTCACCATTCTTCATGTAAACTGAATGCTCGTATGGACATTTCTGAAATCCATTTTGGTGAAGGTAGTTGTCGATCCTTGAGTTACAAGCTCGTGGTGCTTGCTTGAGGCCGTACAAAGCCTTCTTCAAACGATACACCTTATCTTCTTCTCCTTGTACTTGGAAGCCTTCCGGTTGTTCCACGTACATTTCTTCCTCAAGTACTCCATTAAGGAAGGCTGACTTGACATCTAGTTGATAAATTTTCCATTTATGATGTGCGGCAAGAGAGATTAGCAATCTTACCGTGTCAAGTCTCGCAACTGGAGCATAGACTTCATCATAGTCCACTCCATACTTCTGTTTGTAGCCCTTTGCTACAAGCCTTGATTTGTATCGATCCACACTCCCATCTGCAGTGCGTTTGATCTTGTAAACCCACTTGACACCAATAGCCTTCTGATTTGGTGGGAGCTTTGTCAGCTCCCAAGTGTCATTCTTCTCGATGGCATGGATCTCTTCTTCCATGGCTTTCTTCCAACAATCTTCTTCCACAGCTTCATTGAATGAGAAAGGCTCGTGGTCTGCATACAAGCAGAAAAGGTTGGTTTCTTCTTCTTCTTCTTGTCCATAAATCTCTGTGAGACTCCTTAACCTCACTGGAGTTGAGGAGCTGCTTTCCTCACTAGATGTAGGACCACTTCTTGCAATTCTGTGCACTGGAGTTGTTGTGATTGTTTGAGCAGGCTGTTGCTCAATCGGTGGTACAACTTCTGGTTCTTCAAAATCAGTGGAGACGATCTTCTCTTTACTGACTTCTTTGTTGTTCCACGTCCATGTCTCTTCCTCACTGAAGATGACATCTCTACTAACCACTAGTTTGCCAGTTAGTGGGTTGTAGAGCTTGTATGCCTTGGACTCTTCACTATAGCCCACAAACACACACTTCTCACCTCTATCATCAAGTTTCCTCCTCTTGGCTTCTGGAACTTGAGCATATGCAACACACCCAAAAATTCTTAGGTGTGTAACATTCGGCTTGTATCCACTCCAAGCCTCTTGTGGTGTCATCCTCTTGACACTCTTTGTTGGACATCGATTCAACAAATAAATCGAACAAGCTACAGCTTCTGCCCATAACTCTTTTGGCAAATTCTTCTCCTTAAGCATGGACCTTGTCATGTCAAGGATGGTTCGATTCTTTCTTTCGGCTATCCCATTTTGCTGTGGGGTATAGGCAGCAGTAAGTTGATGCCTAATTCCTTGCTCCTTGCAGTATGCTTAGAAAGCATTGTAGGTGTACTCTCCACCTCTATCTGATCTCACAGCCACAAGCTTGTGGTTACTTTCTGCCTCTGTGAGTGCCTTGAACTCCTTGAAAATTTTTAGGGCAGCTGACTTCTCCTTGAGAAAATAGACCCAAGTCTTTCTACTGAAATCATCAATGAAGGTAATAAAATACCTATTACCTCCATAAGACATGGGATCCAATGGACCACATATATCTGTGTGCACCAACTGCAGTGGTGCCTTTGCTCTCCATGTATCACCAACAGGGAACGATAGTCGTGCTTGCTTGCCAAGCACACAACCTTCACATACTTGGCGTGTGGCTTCAATCTGGGGTAGACCACGAACCATTCCTCCACTTGACAGCAACTTTAGGCCATTGAAATTAAGATGGCCAAATCGAAGATGCCATTTCCATGACTCATCTTCCATTACACCGATGTTGCAGCTTCCAATCTTTGTGTTCAAATTCAACGGAAACATCCGGTTCTTTGACATTCGAACACGTGCAATAAGCTTTCTCCTTGCATTCCTGAGAGTGAGAAGCATGTTCTCCATATGTATAATGTACCCTTTCTGGAGCAGTTGACCAATGCTCAGAATGTTGCTCTTCATACCTGGTATGTAGTAGGTATCGGAGATGTATTCTTCTCTTCCATCCTTCTGGATGATCTTGATCTTCCCTTTGCCTTCAACTGGAAACTTTGAGGAGTCACCAAGACTTACAGATCCATAGGCCCCTTCTTTGAGTTCGGCAAAAAACTCCTTCTTTCCACACATGTGATTACTTGCACCAGAGTCCAAATACCAAACATCTTGTTGGCTACTGGAATCATGGTGTGCTAGTAAGACTGTAAGTTCTTCATCAGTATTTCCACTTGATTCTGCCATGTTGACATGCTCACCATTTTTATGTGAACATTCATTGGCATAATGTCCATATTGCTTACAGTTGTGACACTGGATATGCGCCTTTCCTCGAGTAGATCTCCACTCCTGAGACTGACCTTGATTTTGTGCATAGCCTCGACCTCTTCCTCGGGCTCGTCCTCGGCTACGGTTGGATGAGCTCCCACGACGTGAGTTCCACTGCCCACGACCTTTATTTGGTTTGTCAATATTCAACTTTGACTCCAAAGCTTGCTCTAGCGTTGTGGGGCTTGCATTCTTCTGAATGCGTTGCTCGTGAACTAGGAGGGATCCTAGTAGCTCTTCTGTGCTCATCACCTCCAAATCCTTGGATTCCTCAATGGCAGTCACCACATGCTCAAACTTAGATGTGAGTGACCGGAGTATCTTCTTCACAACTCGTACTTCATCGAGTCTCTCGCCATTTCTCCTCATCTGATTTACTATCACAATGAGCCTTGAGTGATAGTCGGAGATGCTCTCCCCTTCATTCATATGAGCAGTTTCAAAATCTGCTCGAAGTGATTGTAACCTCACTTTCTTGACTCGATCTACTCCTTTGTAGATTGTACTGAGTGTATCCCATACTTGCTTGCTCGTTGTTGCTTCTGCAACCTTCTCGAACGTTGAATCTTCCAAACCCTGGTATAGAAGATACAGCGCCTTTTGGTCCTTCTTTCGTAAGTCCTTGAGAGTGTTCCTTTGATCCGCAGTATATACGGCTTCTTGCTCGGCAGTGGGTACAACATACCCACTACTGACAACTTCCCATAGCTCCTGTGATCCAAACAATGCTTTGAATTGGATGCACCATCTTTCATAATTTTCTTTCTTCAATGTGGGAACTTGGAGTTGCACTAAGTTGGACGCCATAACTGCTGCACCTGCCAGAATGGTATTCTGGCTCTGATACCAATTGTTGGTATTTGACAGTTTACTAACTCAATACCAAAATATGTGGGTGATAAGTTTACAAACTCTATCACACCTCTTTCACTTTGCACTCTCAAATAAAATTGGACAAAGAAAGAAATAGAGAAAGGAGGGAAGCAACAAGCTTTGGAAAAACACTTGGACTTTGATATATGAAAAGGTTTACAAACTATTGGAATAAGAAAGCTTACAAGCTTCTTCACAATTGGAAGTGGGATTTGGATGGGATGATATACAATGCTTGAGAACTTGGGTATTTATAGCAAACCAAATGATTAAACTAAGATTATTTATTACCACACAAAACACATTAATTGCACCTAATAATTTTTATTCAACCATACCTAACATTGCCTAACTTTGACATTGATTTTCAACAATAGCTAGCACCAACTTGTTTTGAGTTGAATTTCCAACAGAGTGATCACCATCGCGAATGCGGTCTTCGGATCCAACCCTCCCATCAACCCTGATGTTTTGGCCAAGGCATTCCAGGTGGACGATAATATGGTTAATTATCTTCAGAAACAATTTTGGTACAACAACCATTAATCAAAACGGCTACACAAATTATATGAAATCTAATAGTAAATAAATAAGAAGATCATTGTTTGATTTTGCTTATGTAATAATTTATCTATCTTCCTATGTAGCTAGTCTCCCTCCGACGGATGTTTTAAGCATAATATTAAACAAAAAAGTGATGTGTGTTACTTATCTCTAAATCTCTTATCGAAACTGCACAAGAAGAACCGAGCCGAGCCCTAAATGCAGCAGCCACAAGTCTTATCGAAAACAAAATCGGCTCGGCCTAGAAAATTTATGCTCTGTTAGACCACATCTGCTATTCCTACCAACCATCAAATTCAAAAGAGAGTTTAAATTTCTTGTAACACCGAGATCATGATAAAATCATTCGACACCTCAAACAAAATGATCTGCTCGACTCGTCCAAAACAACAAACAGTCTGCTTCTCCAATCCACTTCAAACAAGCAATGTGTTCCTCCAAACCACCTCGCCCCAAAATTGATCAGGGCACCTAAATTTCTCTTTGGGTCAGCATACTACCAATATCCACTGCCACCACCTTATTAATATGTCGTCTGAGCCATTCATTTGGGTGTGATCAGAAAATAAGGAGAAGGACGATGAAAGATGCAGCACAATTACTAGTTGAAAATAAAAGGTTTAGGATAAATTTACAATTCTCTTCAATTTTACAATTTTCAAATACAACTTCAATACTTTATTCTTCTCCATAAGGAGATATTTATAAGACTATAAAGGAGCAATACTAAGAAATAAATAAAAAATCATTTGTCCACAAGACAAGGAAACCTATATCAAGTCAAATCATATCAAATTCCCAATTAAATCAAATCTCTAAAATATTTTCCAACACCCCCTCAAACTCATAATGTGAAATCGTGAGTTTGCCAAGAAGAAAATAAGATCTAATTTGAAACTTTGTTAATTCAACACCTCCCCTCACATGGGACCACGCGTTAAGTGAGCCACACGTATCGAAAATCTACACTGATATGTTGAAACTAATGTCAATCTTTCCGAAAGCTCAGCAGATCACAATCCGTCAGAGCTAATGTCTCTTTTCGAATGCCCAACTCAAACTTGCTCCAAATTCAAAAGCCCAACTAGAACAAACGCCTCTTTTCAAAAACCCGACTGACAAATCATGATCCTCAGAACTAACTCCTATTTTCAAAAGTCCAACTAGAACTGACGCTTATCTTTTTTGAAAGCCCAATTGGAACTAACGTTTTTTTTTTTGAAAACCCGATCAATAAATCTCTTGATATATTGGAACTACGCTTCTTCTCGAAAGTCCAGTTAGAACAAACGCTAATCTTTTCGAAAGCCCAACTAAAACTAACGCTTCTTTTCAGAAGTCCAGTTAGAACAATTGCTAATCTTTTCGAAAGCCCAATTGAAACTAACGTCTCACCAAATGTGTTTTTTTTTTTCTTTTTAAATTTTTTTATCCTTCTTTTTTTTTATCCTTCCTCAAACTAAAAAACAAACTGTTTTCACAAGAAAAAAAAAAACATGATAGGAAACCGATCCTACCATGAAATTTATTTATTTAGTTTTTTCCGAATCTCTTCTCCAAAGCAGCGAAAGTACAACCTTTTTCTTCTTTATGGTAGTGGAAATTTATCTTCTTCTAACAATTGTAGACAATCTTCACCCTCAAGTTCATGACATGTGGGTGCACGAAGAAAATTAGCTTCCAGCACAAGAAAGCGCTCACAACAAAGTTCAACCAAGAATCAAATTCTAATTTGATACCAAGTTGAAAATAAGGGGCTTAGAGTAAATTTATAATTTTCTACAATCTCACAGTTCTCAAATACAACTTCAATACATTATTCTTCTCCATAAGAAGGTATTTATAAAACTACAGATGAGCAATACTATGAAATAAATCAAAAAAATCATTTGTCCATAAGACAAAAAACCTATATCAAATTTCTTTTTTTGAACAAGACTTATTCTGCTATTCTACTTGAACTAAAAGAGAGAAAACTTGTTCTAAGCTAGGAGAAACTCTTATCGTTTGGAGACTTGAGCCGAGATGAATGAACAAGGAGAGTAGTGGCGTGACCCGACCCATTATTTTTGGGGAAAATTGGAGGATCAGAGCTCCAACTCTCAATGATGGCGTCTTTGGTCTAACTGAGATGGTT
This sequence comes from Pyrus communis, assembly GCF_963583255.1. Classification (NCBI taxonomy): domain Eukaryota; kingdom Viridiplantae; phylum Streptophyta; class Magnoliopsida; order Rosales; family Rosaceae; genus Pyrus; species Pyrus communis. The sequence continues at coordinate 25,889,806 of NC_084814.1, read as the reverse complement.
AGTGGCCGGCTACATTAATATTGAAAAATATAATGGAAAATATTTTAGAGATTTGACTTAATTAAAAAAAATGAATAGCAGAATAAGTCAGATACGCCTCCTAGCTAAGAACAAAGTCTATTAACCAATTACATGAAATTGAAGCGGACCAAGCCATTTACAAATACACTAAACTTGGCTATTCATACTACCATGCTCAATCATTTTAGCCTCATACGGTCAACCAAAACGAGGCCATCCATGATGAGGTCGCCTCGATCATTTTTCGAGCTCAAGCTAGGTGAACATTTTAGGTTGTGATCGGGGAGGACCGTAGTTGATATGCGCCGAGCAAATGTTGGGTCGACAGCTGAAACTACCAAGTTATGAGTGTTGCTTTTGGTACTCGGTTCTCATTATCTCGGCTATACTACAGGCTGGATCTAGGAATCCGAGGGGTCATCAGTCCTGATTAAGTCGGCAATTTGTTTAAATTTGTGTTTTCATGGTCAATTTTAATAGAGGTGCTCCGGACTTGTAGTGTTGTCTTTGGGCGTCAGTCAACATCTCGAGCCTCGGATCCTCGAGTCTGGCGGCCGCTTGGATCTTCTGCTCGGCAGGGGGCTTTTCTCCAACACTCTTCTTCTCTCCCCAATCTCTCTGTCGAAAGGCTCTCAACCCCATACTACAGATTTCTCCGATGTAATATGCACGTATATAGGTACATACTCAAACATAACACAAATACTACAGCCCGATTATGGGTGCACCACTCAAATATATAAATAGAGAAACTTTGGATGCGGTCCCTAATTATGAATATTCTTTGACTAAAACCTTGTTGATTTTTAATTTTTTATCTAAGTTCCTGAAATTAATGTGATAATTTATTTATATGTACGTTACTATATTTTTAAATTAAAAATTAAAATTTATAGTTGTTTATATTAGAGATTTTAAATAAAAAACCATAATTTGTGGGATTAAAAATATTAAAATATAAATATACTATTGTGTGTGTGTGTCTATATATATATATATAAAAACATTGGTACATTCATCAAAATTAATAACAAAATTATTGTATCAAAACATGGGTACATTCTTCAAAATCACAAAAAAAAAAAAAAAAAAAAAAAGATATTAGGCTTAATAAAATTAGTAAATTTCTTTGATTAAACTTAACATGGATATATTCTCAAATCAAAGAAAAAAGAAAAATAGATTCGAAAAAAAATTGAATAGATTATATATATATATATAAGGGTACATTTTACATATAACAAATTGGTATATTTAAGAATGAGTACATTTTAAGATTAAAATTTTGAAAAAAATTACATGAATGGTACATATAATTAGCATGGGTACATTTAGCAAAATTAAAAATGGGTACAAATAAATAAAAAAAATATGGGTACAAATACAAATAAAACTTTATAAAATATGGGCACAAAAAGAAATTAATATATGGGTACAAATTAAAACTGAAAAGAAAATTGGTACAAATTAAAAAAGGGTTGCAAATTAAAATTGGGTACAAACTAAAACTAAAAATATATGATAAAAAATTTAACCATAAATATAAATATACTAATTGTAACATTTTTAACATTAAATGAAGATATTTTGAAATAAAAAATATTTAATTGTTGAAATAATTAATGATGCTATTAATATCAAGGACCTTGATAAAAAAAAAATTGAAAATGAATAAGGTTTTAATCAAAGAAGTGGCAAAAGGAAGGATGTGAACCTAATTTCTTCATATAAATATAACGAAATGAAAGTTTATATAAAATAATCAAAAATGAAATTTGTATTAGTAACTACATCCAATCTTCATACTCAGCACTACTTACAGATTAATGCTACGACCAAAATTACATACACACATTTGCGTAACCAAAACACAAAAGCAGAGAGGAAAGCTATATAATACACAGCATATACTTAGTTGGGGCGGTTCAAATCAGGGTAAGCGAAAAACACAAGGTCAGGGAAAGGTTGGTAAGGTAACTCTTTATCCCTAGCTGATGTTAAATATGCTTAATCGGGAATTGAAAACTACTCAACTAGTCGTTAAATTTAATTAATTAAGATTTTGGAATCGATGTTATTTCAAAATATTCCGGACAAGATTCAAATCTCCTATATTGTTTGGAAATTTTCAAAAAATAAGTGCGCGAAAATTATTTCCTTCTTTTGTTTGTTCTGCATATGCTTTCAATCGATTTAATTAGCTATATTTGTATACTTTTATTTCTCCAACACTATCCAGCATATTACATATATATGGATGGCCTTCCTTGAAAATGAAGGTACAACAACTAGTACACATGCATCTGTACATAAACAAATTAAGTTCACTAATTAGCTTATAACAGTGCATGATTGAATTGGGATCGGCATGGGAATTGAGATTGAGATTGAGACTGAGAGGAATCTGCTCGCTGTAGGCATTTTTTCCTGTATCTCCATGCTACTTGAATGTATCTTGCTGCAAGGCCTCTCCAGTAAGGTGACTCATACCTGCCAACAAAAACCAAACTTCAACACCAATGTTCGTCGTAAACTACTACCACATGCATCCTAGACGATTTCTCGCAGACCATCTATGCATGTCACCAGTCTTCTATCATGCATTTCGATAGAAATAATTCTCAAACGTATGCATACATGAGATATGAATAGCTTTTTAAAAATAAAAAAACCTTATGGCTCCTTGAACACGCGGGTTGCGCAAGAATCTGGAGAAAACACTGGTGACTTCTTGAATGTCAGCTGCTCGGAGTGAAAATGCTTCAACATTTGTTAAGCATCTTACCATCCTGTTGCTAAGCAACCGCTGTCCAGGAGTCCTGATCCTTTTACCATCTGCAACAGAAACCACATTGATAAATTTGTTAGACAAATAAGGAATATGGTTGGAGTCCTTGTGTAATTGTATATAATATTATTATTGGAAGAATAAGCCGTTCTACAGCCGTCAAGCCGTCCTACAGCCGTCAAGCCGTCCTACAGCCGTCCTACCTTGTCCTACCTACACACTAGCCGTCCTACAGCCGTTAAGCCGTCCTACAGCCGTTAAGCCGTCCTACAGCCGTCCTACCTTGTCCTACCTACACACTAGGACGGCTACCTTGTCCTCTACAGCCGTCCTACCTTGTCCTACCTACACACTAGGACGGCTACCTTGTCCTACCTACACATTTGTATCATGTATATATATCCTTGTAATCTTGTAGAGAAATATAATGAAAAAATTAAGCATTCTCTTCCATTTGCATTCTCTTCCATAAGCATTCTCTTCCATTTGCATTCTCTTCCATTTTTCCACATTTACGTATCAATAACAAATATATTTTTTAGCCTACATACCTTTTTCTACAAAATTGACATTGTTTTTTTGAAACTTTTGAAGAATGCTCAAGACTGATACCTTTGTTTACTGAAGAATGTTCTAGACACCATGTGAGAAGCTCCTCACCACAAACATCTCCTTCAGATAATGAAATTATAATCCCATCTTCTCCAATGCTCTCCATTTTCCCCCTCACTATAAAAACCATCTTCTCGATGAGACCACTAGGGTAAAAAACTTTACTTCCCTTGATGTATGTCTTTTGCCTGAGTCTTGTACAAATGGAATCTAAGACGGGTTCATCCATCAGGGAAAAAATTCGTACCTGCAGAATTTTCGGAATTTAAAACATGCATTATGAGTTAATATGCTCCAACCTGATAACTTTGAACCATAGCCAGCTAATAATTCTAAGCAAAAAGAAGACCATCATTCATGCAGAAAGCAGAAAATCCGATATTTGGATCATTATAAGTTTCAGTTTATGGATTAAAAATCTTAGATATATTATTATGCCGTGATACCAAGATGCTCACTTTCTTAATAAATTTGAAGAGATGGCGTCTTATATCAGTCTGAAGGTCTTCAGGCAGGAATCCCAAAAGCATTTCTTCATTTACTCCTCTGGTTGCTGCCCAAGTGTACCGCTCAGCTTCTCGCACTTGCCTTCAGAGCACAATACGTGAGGCTTTAATAGTCAATTTTTAACATTACGGAATTATCGATTTATGAAGGGATTGTTCTTTTCGTAATTTATTTCTTTTACAATGGATAGTATAACATAATGCATGAGGAAATTCAGTTGTAAAAAAAAAACCGTTATGGATACACCATACCTTCTAAGTTCCTCTGGCAAGCGTCTATGGCTCATCCACTGCTCAACGTCACGACGTCTAAGGGACATTTCTAACCGTCTGTACAGAGAAACAGATTTTCCTTTTCTTAAATCATAGCACAAGTCAACTCGGAAAACTAACTGCTGTTATCTATTGCTCTATTACTTTGAGACTTAATCAAAAGCAGACATAAAACTTTGAATTTCAGACAACAGGAGAGAGTTACTAACATTTATACAGTTGGATGATTATGAAACCGAGAGGAACTTACTAGGCAGAAAACATTGAAAAACCAAAGATCTACGGCTTCGATAAAAAAATAGTGATAATTCCATTTATATGTCACGATCAAGTGACTCTAAATGTTGGAATATTTAAGAAGATAAATCTTAGGATAAAAGTTGTACCTCCGGCCAAGAGCCTGCAGAAAGTTCTGCATATTTCCAATGAGAAGAGCGAAAAGCAGGAGACCTACGGCAATGCTGCCCATTGTAAATAGGACTTCCCAAACATAATAGCTTGGAACTAGATTTCCAGCCAGGGTACTGATTTGCTGCATAATGTAAATGACATGGTTATCTTCATTTAGCTTTGTAATGAGACCATGCCAAAACAATCCGTACACCAGGAGATAAAGAAACGTAAATTTTTTCTTGAAAATATTATTCGGTCAAACACTGATGCCATCAACTTTGAGTTTTCATTTCAGAATAAAAAGATTCAGAACCAACTCAGTTCAATTTGAACTAGGTAGGACAATAGTCACAGTACAGAGAAGGGTCAAGTATTGTATCCCCTACAGTTTAAGCTTTAAGGGTAGAAGGGTAGTCAATCACAAGATTATGATGGACAATTAACTTAACTGAGTATAAAGTAAGAATTATACAGTTATTTTAAATGATTCGGCTTTGGCCAAAAGAAGGGACAAATGGAAGCGATACCTGGAATCCCCAAAACAATGCGTACATATATCTAGTGACTACACTCTTTTGTGTTGAAAGACCGGCAGTTTGGTAGAAAACTCCGTAAGTATAACCAGTTGGAGTTAAACACGCACTAGCATTCGCATTGTTTTTCCAGCTATCAAGTGATGGATTATCCACTCCAGAATCTCCAAATTCATTTCCATGCTCACAATCTATGAAGCTTATACACCCATTAATTCCAGAGATACCGCATGCATCTTCAAAACATTGATTAATCCTCTGGGACAAGAAAGAGGGGAAGTAAGTGAATGATTGATTAACCCTCTACATTATTTAAAATTCATGATATTATTCATTACAAATACAATAATGAAAAAAAGAACTATCAAATTGAATCATAACATTGTAAGTTTAAGCAAGTAGATAAAGATGCAAATTTTCCCATTTTTGCAGGCATGAAATTATCACCAAGTCTGTTTCCTTGTTTGACAAAAAGGTGAGAAGAGATTGTATACGAATCTTGAATAATTCTGGACATGCAAAATGAAGACACACGAGGAACATAAACATGTCTATCGCAGGAAACTTCCGAGAGTTAAGAATTAAACATTTTCCACCCACCTGTAGCCCCATGAGGTAATAGCACGATCCAACAACGTGGCCAGCCAACACAAAAGTGAGAGAATTTATTACAAAAATTGTCCATGCTGACTCAAATATGAAGCTACTTGGATTCTGACCAGCGAACAGAGGCAGAAACCTAAATAACCTGGGAATATACTGAACGAGAACTGAAGCACGTAAAAGATTTTTTGCAGGGCTTGCTCCTCTTAATCCAAAGTTGTTTGGTAGAAATAACAACGTTATGATCTGCAAACAATTGGAAGAACAACTTACCACATGGGAAAAAAATGATGTGTAAACATCAGACAGAACAAGTTACAATGTCATGTTAGCGTATGAGTAGATATATTGACAGATGCATGCAACTTAGGGTGGATTGAGAGGGCAACAGGCAGGGTTTATCACCCTCCCTCGGCAAAGCCACTGAAAAACAGTTTTCTTCCATGGCAAAAAGCAATGAGAAACTTGCATGAAGTAATAAATGGGTGTAAAAAATGCCAATAAAGCAAAGGAAACCAAGAATACAGAATATCATGCGCGTGTTTGTGTGTGTGGGGGAGGGGGAGAGAGAGAGAGAGAGAGAGAGAGAGAGAGATGTTTACCTGGGGCAGCGGTAATACGTTAAAAAAGTCTAGTAGAAAATATCCTTGAAGGTAATTCAGAGCGATTTTCTTCGGATGGTCAACTAAAACGCCAGCACCAACCACCCTAGACTCAGGACCCACATAAGCCAATCTAAACTGCAGAGAGAGGGAGAGAGAGATTCATTTATCTGTCAAGGGTTGAGACTAATCAACTTACCTCATCCATAACATTTATTTAACTTCTAAATGAGATCTGAATGTATGAGAGGGAAGGAAATCTTACCTGAAGGAGTATGTGCATTAGGTATATGAAATCAGTGATGCTTCTGAAAATCACAAGTCTTGTCGTCAAAGTCCAATCAAGAACCATACAGTTACTATCCTGCATTCAAAGACGGGGAAATCAAGTTCAAAGGAAAGCAACATCACAACGAAATGAAATAAACAAGTTCTCATCTTCTCCATAGAAATCTATCATTACAAATAAATACCTAAAGTGTGTAAATTGGAAAACCAAACTAGTTCTCGGTTAACTGATAGTTCCAAACTAAATCATAAAAATGACAAGGAAGAACCAAGGAAATACCTGGTCAACGAGCAGCAGGAAGAAAAACAGTGGGTCTACAAAAATTGTTATTAAGCAAGAAATGACGAAAAACTTGTTCCATTGTTGCACAACTTTAGCATGAGGGTTCATAACTCCAGGTATACATGGACGCAGAAAAGAGAAAAAACTCCTTGCACTGCCTTTGGCATCCCCATACAGAGCACTATGGAACTACAAACAGTTGATGATAAAAGAAATATGCATAAGTTTCTTGGAGTGCTTATATCTTGTCATTCCAAAAAAATAAAAGAAATAGGGAAGGAAGCAGTGACAAGAACATATTAATAATGGACATATTGTTGCTAAATCTCAAGCAATAGTCATAACAACGAAATAAAAAAGGAAACACGAGAAAGAAAAGGATATACAATGCAGCTTCAGAGGAACTATTGCTTTGTAAGTGCTTTTGCACAAAGAGAATGTAATTACAGATATTATTTCATGCTCTCCAGAATCTCCACTGCCATTAATTGCATTGTTAACACAAAAAATATTCATGTTCTCTTGCCCTTCGTCAACTTTTTTTTTTTTCTTTGTCAAACGATAAATTTTGTTATATTAGATATTAGATTAGCTACCGACGGGATTCAAACCCATACCGTTATGCAAGGAGTCAACTCTTTTCCACCACTATGGTAAAGAGCCACTTGCACCCTCGTCAACTTATCAAGTAGTGCAATATACTACGTGTGCTTTTACCATCAGCAATATCCTAATCATTTGACAGGATTAGATGCAAAACTAGACGTATTTACTACGTGGTAATAATGCATAGCATTTAAAGACAGCACCTAAATGTCTACAAATATGTACACAATTTAAAAGAAAAACTCTTTGATTAGGGAGAGAAAAACACCTTGGAATCAACTATATCTGAAATCCTTCGATTAGCAGCCTTGGGATTGTATGTTGGGCAAGTTGTGCAGTAAGGATCATCGCACAGCCCCAGTCGGCCAGATCTCAGCAAGTGGTCATTTTTACCCGCATAGTTTTCATCCGTCCATTCGTTCTGGTTTGTTGCATTGGTAGAAGGAAAATATTCTCCTGCGGGTTCCACCGCTTCTTGCCCTGCTGTTAGAGCTTGAGCTGCCCGGAAAATGCTACCAGGCCTGTGGTTAGCATATAACGGACCACTCATAGGTACAAAGAGAGGTTTGCTTTGACTCCCTAATGGACCAATATGACCTTCAAGTCTAGGTTCCCCTTCATCTGACGAGTCCGAGTCTATATAGCTCATAGGAATGGAAAGTGGTGCCTTTCGGGTTTGGGTCACGAATATGTCGAACAGGAGCTGCGGATTATCTTCTGAGTATTGCGGAAGAGTGTTTGGTAGGATGGGTACCTCAGTTCCATTATAACCAGCAGCCATTTCTCACAAATCGAACCTAAAAACAAAGATTGTGATTTTCGAGTAGAATTTCTATACAATTAGTACAATGTTAGAATTACATAAGTGATCATGCTAGTTAGCTCCATTTGGGTTCAAAAGGTCTTTGTTTTCTGCAGGGAACAAAGCTTAAAGATATCAAAAAACAACACTAGACAAAACCTACAGCAACTTACAGCTTCCAAATTTTTTTAATTTCTAGTTTGAAGACAAAAATTTGCATTTATAATTATTAAAACAAAAGAATAGAGAGGGCAAAAAAGCATACATTGTAAGTTGAGTTGGAGTTCAAAAATCCTGAAAAAAAGGTGTGAAACTTACCTGAATAATTCGAAAAGACAAGCAGAGTTGAACGAGAAACCCAAGAATATTAACTCATTTGATTAATTAGCGTACTAGCTAAAGAAAGATACATTCTCATCACCGGGAGGGAGGGAGGAAGAAGAAAAGAGAGGGGGGGAGGGGGGGGGAGGGGGGGGGGGGGGGGGGTGGGTGGAGAGCAAGTATAAAAGAGCTGCAAAGGACTTGAGGGCTAAATAAAAGAGGGCAGCTTGGAAATTCCAAGGGAACGCAGGCAAAGGGGTGTTTGACTGTTTGTTATTGGATTTTTGAGGAGCTTGAAATTTCCCGTGGAAGCAAGGAGGGCGGACAGGACACGATTATCCTTGTTTTTATTTGTTTTTGCTACCGGTCAATACAATATTTTACACAAAAATAAAAGAAGCTTGCTAGTTGCTGCTGCATATTTGTTTGTTTAATACGATAACTTGAGATCAAATTTAAACAGGACAGAAGACTCCTTGGGATGTAAATCAATGGGGAGGGTCGGAGCTGAACAGTCTGTGTCCTCCTTGTTTACTTTTGTTTTTGGTACATTAGTGGGTTAGGTTTGAATTGTTCCGTAGTTGATACCTCTCCAGTTAACATATAGTGATGGAACTACCTGACGAGGGTAGGAGAAGTTGAACTGACCTCCATCCAATCCTAAACACTTCATATTTGAAGTTGAATAAGCCGCGCCCATATATTCCTTATAGTAAAACTCATTCTATATTGGACCACTTCGAAATTCAAGTGCACCAACGTAGACATATTTTTGTTTAAGCGTGCACTTCTGGTCAAGTTGGACTTACATGAGAAATCAGGTCCGCATTGGACATTTTTCGGCCTAGATTTGGGTCAAACTTTGTTCGTTGCCCAATTTATAAAAACATGACTACCCCTGACTGGATACTACAATGGAAAGAAAAAACGAAAATTACATATTATATATGAAAAAAAAAAACTTTAGTTTTAATGAAAAATGACAAATAAAAGTGTAGTGAATAATACCAGAGAATTGTAGAAATGTGGTTTTTCGTTAAAAGTGAACAGTACTTGACACGCCCCGACCCCGATATTCCCCGAATACCGGGATAGGCACGTGCTGGCCGACACCCGAGGGTGACGAAAGCCATTTATTGAGTGCAAATGCTGAAAACAAGGGATAAATAAGGCTTATAAATATAAAAGAATAATGAATATGCAAATAAGGACCGTGTTCAGAGCACACCTCTAATCTAGAACACTAAAGAAATAATATAAAATTGAATGAAACCAAGGAGTGGGTCCTACACCGAGAGGACTCGAAGATGCCGATGCGGAAGTGCCTGGACGTCGGGATTGTATGCCTCGATTCTAAGTCCTGAAGGGGGCGCAAAACAAACATGAGTGGACCAAGTTGATATATATATAATAAAACAGTTATCAACATACTAACCCCCAGATTTTATGAAAACACAAATATAATGATAAACATAGGTTTTCCGAAACCTAGTATGTCGTGCAATGTCTCAAATCATCATTCGCATAAAATAATAATCACTAGTGAATGTCCAATATAACACTTCAGGCCCCATGCCGGCTCCCCGTCTCTGAGCACACAGTCAGAGGAAAATGCACTTCAGGCCCCTTGCCGGCTCCCCGTCTCTGAGCAGACAGTCAGAGGAAAACACACTCCAGGCCCTATGCCAACACCAAACCGTCGCCCGGGACGGACCGGATCTATCCCTACGTCCCGTAGCGGAAGGGACCACTAGGTAAGTACAAAACCAGTGAACATACATATATTGAAAATCAACTTCATAGTATAAAGTCATCCATCATCTATACTATAAAGAGGTGTTCTAAACATGTTCTAAATATCATATCGTCATCCATCAGATATTCTATAAGAACATGGGTTATAGGAAAAATAGTAATACTTCAAACTAGCCTCAGTAAGCATGTTATCTCAAAACGTTTCATAAAACATAATCGTAAAGTCATGCTTTTCTGTGTATGTAATTCTATCATTAAAACATGCATTTTTAGAAGGGGTCCACTCACAGTACTTCGCCGTCGAAAAGCCACGCCATCTAGCGAAGAAGGAAACGCCACAGATAATCGCCCCTAAGCACATAAAGGGTACACTTAGTCAAACTCTACTCAAACGATTGAATTTGGGAAAACGGACATCGGAAACGGGTTCAGAACGTCGAAATTAGCCTAGGAGGGGTCCAGCACGAAAACTCAAAAAGTCAACGGTCAAACCGGTCAAAGTCAAAGTCAACGCTGACCGTTGACCCAGTCAACGAGTCAAGTCAACGGGTCAGGGTCACGGGTCAGGGCCTTAGGGTTTTGGGTTAGGGTAATTGGGTTAAGGTAATTGGGTTAGGTGTTAGGTGGGTTGGGTTTTAGGTTAGAAACCACACGGCCCAAAGGCCTAATTAAAAAAGGGTAATGGGTTTGGGCTTGGCAGGAAAGGCCCAAAGGCCTTGGGTTTGGAGTTCGCCGGATTCCAAGGAGGGAGAAGGCCGGACTTCGGCCGGAGATTTCCCAAGCTCCGTTGGAGCTCAAAACTCAACCAAAACATGTCATTCAATATACCAAATTGAAGCCCCGAAGGTAAGGAATCGAAATATACCCTTGGTTCCTGTCATCGTGGCCGGAGTTGGCCGGAAAACAGCCTGGAAGCCACGGGTGTCCGCCGGAAACTGGGTAAGATTCAAATGAGCATAACTTCTTCAATACTCAATGAAATTGGGTGAAACAAAAAGGAAAGTTGTAGTACTCAGCGAGACGAAAAGATTGATACCTTGTACGTCGGCCAACTCGCCGTGGTTTGGCCGGAAATTGCCTCGAAAGTCACTGAGGTCGCCGGAAACTGGGTAAGATTCAAATGAGTATAACTTCTTCCATACTCAGTGAAATTGGGTGAAACAAAAAGGAAAGTTATATTACTCAGCGAGACGAAGAGATTGATACCTTGCACGCCGGCCAACTCGCCGTGGTTTGGCCGGAAATTGCCTCGAAAGGGACGGTGCTCGCCGGAAAACTGGGAAATGTCTCCGAGGTGGTTTCTTCATGGTTTGACGTCCAAAACACAACCACGGGGTTAGAAAAGAGTTATAGGTGTGGGCATGGGTGTGTGTGGGTGTGTGTGCGCGCGCGTTCTGCTCGGAGGGAGGGAGAAAAAGACAGAGAGAAAGAAAGAGAGAAGAGAGACTGAGAAGACTTTTCAGAAGAAAAAAAAAGAAAAGAAGGGAAAGGGAAAGAACCGGGGAACAAAAACAGGGGGTGGGCCCGTTGGGCTCACCAATTAAGGTTCAAAAACAATTTTAAAAAGGAAGGTATCCCCAAACTTAATGAAAATACAAAAATACCCATTTTCTTACGTAAAACCCGGAACGGGTTCTTACAGTACTGGAAGTGTTTCGTTAAAACTCTCTATTATATAACACAGTAACATTCAGTATTTTCACGCTTTAGCCCCTGTTTTGTTGTTCTTTTGCTCTTTTATTTTCAATCTTAATAGTAAAATGACAGCTTTATCCATGTAGTACGCGTGTGAGTATAATGCATCCTTATGTTCCAGCAGTCGTTCTCCTTTCTTAAAAGGGTAAGCCCACGTGTTTGTCATCGTAGAAAGCTCTTCTACTGCTTCCAATACAGATCTCTCGATCTCTCCAGCTCTCTCTCAAAAACCAGGAAACAAAAATCTCTTAAGTTCTCTCGGCCAACCAAGCTCGCCCATTTGGGCTTCCACTCCCATCCAACCAAACCCCCAATAACAATCACAACAATCCACAGAGGGTGTTTGACTGTTTGTTATTGGATTTTGAGGAGCTTGAAATTTCCTGAAGGAGCCAGGAGAGCAGACCGGACATGATAATCCTACGACTACCGGACAATACTATCCAATGTCCTTCCTCCTTGTTTATATTTGTTTTGCTACTTGGTAGGTTGGTAGGTTTGACAGTTAATACCTGTCCGGTTAACTTGTCTCTGGACAATATTTTACACAAAAATAAAAGAACCTTGCTAGTTGCTGCTGCATATTTATTTGTTTAATATGACGACAACTTGGGATGAAATTTAGAACAGGAGAGAAGACTACTTGGGATGTAAATACATGAGGAGGGTTGGAGCTGAACAGTCTCTGTCCTCCTTGTACTTTTGTTCTTGGTACGGTAGTGGGTTAGGTTTGAATTGTTCGGTAGTTGACACCTCTCCAGTTAACATATAGTGATGTAACTACATGACGAGGGTAGAAGTTGAATTGACCTCCATCCATTCCTAAACACTTGAAACACACTAACCCACCCAGCCCCAATTTGATGGCAGTGGCGTAACCAAAGTAAAATCAAGTGGTCAGCTACAGTCAATTATCTCCTCAACTTTAGAATAGATAATAATGCGCCGAGCAGATGTTGGGTTCGACAGCTGAAACTACCAAGTTGTGAGTGTTGTTTTGGTAAACGGTTCTCATTATTTCGGCTATATATTCTAGTTTGCAACTTTAGACGGAGCAGAATATAGGAAGGATCTGGGAATCTGAGGGTTTGTCAGTCGTGATTAAGTTCGAAAGTCGTACAAATTTGTGTTTTCATGGTCAATTTTACTCTAATAGAGGTGCTCTGGGCTTGTGGGTGTTGTCTTTGGGCGTCAGTCATCATCTCGAGCCTCGGATCCTCGAGTCTGGCGGCTGCTCGGCAGGGGGCTTTCCTCCGGCACTCTTCTCTCCCCAATCTCTCTGTAGAAGGGCTCTCAATCCTATACTGTAGCTTTCTCCTATGTAATATGCATGTATATATGTACAAGAAATCTTTAAAAGGAAGGGATCCTTTTTTTTTTTTTCAAGTTGCATCTCATAGATCATCTTTACAAAATATTAGTCAAATCGAAAATGTTTAAGATATCTAATTGGGTTCAAAGAAATTAACAAATACTTTGATATATAAAAAATAATGAAATTTGATCTTGATAATTAAATAAGCCAATGATTTCATATTGAATTGAATTTTTGCAAGGATGATCTATGAATCGAGATTTACAAAATAGACGGTTCGAATTGTTAAAATTTAATGTGGAATGGACCCCACATCTAATTCCCATTTTTTTTCAAAAAGTTCGGATCCGCGTAAAGGGCCTGTATACGTACATACTCAAATATAACACAAATAATATAGCCCAATTATGGAACCACTCAAATATATAAACATAATGAAATGAAAGGTTATATAAAAAATGCAGAATGAAATTTGTTTAGTAACTCCATCCAATCTTCAAACTCAGCACTATTTACATATTAATGCGACGAGCAAAATTGTATACACACATTTGCGTAACCAAAACACAAAAACAGAGAGGAAAGCTATATATACACAATACATTTTTTTTTTTTTGAGTGGGGGTGTCCAATCAGGGTAAGTGAAAAACACAAGGTCAGGAAAAAGGTTGGTAAGGTAACTCTTTATCCCTATCTGATGTTAAATATGCCTAACCGGGAATCAAAAACTCTACTCAACGAGTTGTTAAAATGAATTAATTAAGATTTTACGAAGTCCTCCAGCGTCGCCTAGAGAGGAAGAACTCATAGTCCGGATGCCTGTTTACAGATGTACTTCCTTTGTTCACAACAGCTCTTGCCATAAGCGATGCTGTCTCCTCAAGTGTCCTCAAACGCTCCTCTAGTACTCCACAAGGGTTTAAGCCCGATGGTGTTATTGTTGTCTGCTTCAGTGCTGAAGGCCTTAGCTTGAACCAACATTCAGCCTGTGCAAGCACGAAACAATATATATTAAATAATAAGCGCAGCAAATTTTACAACATGCCTTAACCATATGCCACAGCTGCGCGATATTTGTGCAATCTATGCACTATTAGCCATGACTACCTGAGCATTGTAGCTTTGCAGACCCACAACTGGAGATACAATACAAGCATCCAAGTTATGAGGCTCAAACTTGGCACTTCTACGTATCAAATGACCGAGTGAATGGTAAGTCAGAAATGCTGCACGGAAGTTACCATCAGGTATCCTGTAAATTGGATACCATGCCACTGAGTACCTGAGAATCACATGGCACATGAAAATTATGTCCTAGTTAGAATTCACTCGGCGTCAGTTGTATTACTAATAATTTTGCTTCGTTTTGCGAAACTAATAACGGGCTATTACAAACACATATTTTAAATTTAGAGAGATTGAAGCGAGTTTTATTACTAACCAGGATCTGGGATGCAGATCATTCAGATTCATATATTCTAGTTTTGTTGGATCTCCATATGCTTTAGAATGTGACAGTCCATCACCTCGTACCAGCTCTTTTATCCTGAAACGAAGGGCAACAGATACAGGATCATCAAAAAATACATAAAGATCCTTAGGATCTTTGAAAAGCAACAAAATAAATACTACACGGATTTAAAATGATAACTTTAGTAAAAATATAAAAAAGATACATACTTGTTATATAAAGGTCGTCTCTCCTGCGGTTGTTCTGATTCAAAATATTCAAACAGTAACTCTAAATCACCGGACCCTGTTGTGTCAGTCAATCGAACAGATACATCTTTGGCAGAAGCAGAAGATTGTTCTGAAATACAAAATTGATTTACAAGCGGTTGGGTGATCGCATCTTCCTTATGATCAGATTGAGGAAGAAGTACCGAAAATAGTGGCAGACTACCAATGCTAGAGGATTTTTTGGATGTCTCAATATCCTGGCTTGAGCTTGACGCATCAGAAACACAAAACCTAGTGTCAGCATCTACATAATCAGCATTTCCCTTCTTGAATAGCTGAATTCCTGACAAATAAGGGACAAAATAAGCACGAAATGCAAAGCGATCAGCACCCAATCTCTTTGAATTTCCAAGTTCCTCGGCCCTTATTTCCAGACCATAGCTACCATATTTCTCATACCACTGCCATAGGCATCCTAAAGTGATGTCAGGTGTCTCATGTCTGCACAATGGCACACCTCCAACCTGATCAACCAGGTTCCTTGAGCAGCAAGTATGACAATTTACGGAATTAGGTGATTGATGAATAGCCGGGGATGAATGATAAAGAAGTCTTTCGAATTCAGCAATTGGATGACCAGTGGCCATTTGAACAGCCTCAGATGCCAGTTGTGCCCTACAAGCATTATTTACTGCTTCTAGCATTCTGTTTGAATCAGATTCAAATGTATTTACATCTCTAGGTATGTCAGATTTTTTTATGTGGTTAGCTGCATTGAGCTTGTTATTGATCAGTTTATCAGTTGTACTTGGTTTTGAAACCCTTCCTTTGAATCCGTTGGAAGAAAACGTTAAGTCTCTAGAACTTTGACATGTGGGCACCACTGCAACATCAGAAACAGGATTGTGAGTATTGAAGGCTGCGTTCCCTTTAGCAGTGTCTTTAAGAGTCCATCTCCTAGAAGCTGCCTCATCAGAATGTTTGAGTGATGAACTGCCAGATCTAGTAGAGTTTGTCAACCTGGGATTCTTCAACCCAGCTGGCATCCACTTGTGGGTAAAAGATCCAGAATTACAAGAGTTTTGCCTGCAGCTTTCCGCAAGAGAGGTTTCTTTCTGTACTTCTTGACTTGTTGCATTACAAAGTAGATGAGAAAGGTAGGCTGGAGACTGCATTGTGCTATTCTCATTTCTTACACTTTGATTCTTCATGTGAGATACACTATTACCGACACTTTCAAGATGATCCATTTCAATTGGACAGAGTCGTATGTTGGGAACTGATTCAGAGGTCATGCATTCTACTTTGCTGCTCTGAAATCCAGTGCTTGGACAGCTAGGCAGAGAACAAGATCTCGTAGCAAGATCTAATCCTTTGTTGCCCTTCGCATGATCTGATATATCATTTTGTTCTATCATATCCTTCACACAACCATCTAAGCTGGAGAAGCTGGCATAAGACCCCTCCCTGGAATAACAATTGTATTCTTGTTTCAAAGCCGGATCACCTTTTCTTTTCAATTTCTTCGAAACCTTATCTTTTTGCTGTTTTCTATCCTCACTCTTTGGAAAGGCATTTACGTCAGCAGCGTTACAGGGTATTTTAAGCAAAGGGGACTCTCTCAAAGGGAGATCGTAACATGAGTAAACAGAACTTGCTTTCTTCAACTCCCCAGTGCAGTCGCTGGATTCATTTTTCTGGACCTTTTGCCAGACAGACTGATTGGTTTCCTTCCCTGTATGCAGATTTCCAAAACTTCCAAATTTAGAGACATTTGAATTTCGAGGAGCGACTTTGTTTTCTTTACTTCTCTTGTTATGTGCAACGAGTTGCACGTCACTATTGCTACGACCCTGAATACCATGTCTTGTTCCCTCAGTGTGGCTGTAGGAATCCATGGCATCATTTAACGAGCTTTGACAAGAGAAATATCCCTTTCTTGAACTCAAACTTGGCGGTTCAGAAATATATATATTGTGAGTTTCCGTCTCAGCATGTTTTTCATCACGACAAGTATTAGTACTAATATCACTGTTTGAACCAAATGAAACTGAATCCAAAATGAATGAGTCATGGATATCAGAGTAACGTTTGGTATACAAATCATTGTAACCGCTTGCCTGCATATGAATACCTTCCACATCGTTGAAGATGGCAAATCCAGAGTCTTCGAGTAGAACCTGATTTCCAAAATTACCGACAGCAGGTATACCCGCCTCATCACTTGAAGAGGTGCATGTATTTGGTGTTTCAGAAATCCTGGTTCCACCATCTGGCAATGAATTATCTGGTGCAGTTGAAAATGACAGTGTTCTGTCTCCATCATTGTTGCCACAGGTTTCAGAAGCTGAACTTCCATTGGGATATTCCACATACAGCACTTCCGGTTCATTAGAGATAGTGTTGATTGAAAACTTTTTGTCCTTCTTTCGATTCTTCTTTCTCGAACTTCTTTTTGCGGTGTTGTCTATTTTTTGGTTACTGATACTCAAAGTTGATGAGTTAACAGCATTAGAACCATTTGGGATGGTACTTGCTGAATCACTGCAGGTTAAAGATTTGTGAAAAGATTTCCTGGGAACTCCATTCCACTTAGTACCTTTACTTGTCAAGGTCTTATTTCGAGGTTGGTGTCGCACGCTTGAACCAGTGAAGCTTCTGTTTGTTAATGACTTGACAGAATAAGTGACGTCAAGGGGAGGCATTTTGTGAACCCTTTGTCGAGTAACCTTGAATGGGTTCATTGGTGGCGGGTAAAGCAGATGTAGATTATCCATATTCACCAGAGAATCAACTACCGAGTGATTTATATTGTAAGCACATTGTGCTGGTAGTTCCACGATTCTCCGTTGTCCACCAGGTTCAAGGGCAAGGAATGTAACGATACCACACCTGAAATGTCAAATTAAAAGTCATTCCTCAGCAATAACAGAAGAGAACCAGAAAAATAAAAGGTATAAAAGCAATGATAATCTTAGCAATGTCCTACAAACGCTGATCTAATGTCGGTGACCCGGTTTATTACTTCAGTCAAAGTATCAAATTTCTTGGACAGTCCACATCAATCAGGAATTGCAGGCATAATCTGACATACTTACACATACGCATTTTGTTATGCATTAGATGTATATATGATGATTAAGAAACATGCAAAACCATCAAAGGAATGGAGGTCGGGTTATACATTGCTAAATACTCAACAACTAATTCAAAAGACAGAAGAAAGCATACAACCTCAATTTAGTGGATTAGTTTCACCATACATCTGTGAGAAACAAGCAATTAGGCAATGGCAATCGAAACAGTCTTACCTACGATCAGAGTTTCTCCATGTGACAGAAGGCACTTCACAATCCTGAGCAAGGTAGTAATCGACAGAAAACTAGTCAGATGTATGGTGAAAAGTGAAGTAGATCCAAATTGATTTGTAAAATAGACATATATTACTGCTAAAGATGTTCCAGAACTTTCTTGTTTCCTTGACAACGAATCTCTTCTTGTGTCTGAAATTTTCTGGATATCACTGGTGGTCCTTGGAAGGGCACAATGCATCTTGCCGTGCCTGCCCACATCGTCAACACAAATAAAACAGTTAGTGATGTTCTAATACAAAATTATAAGGTGCTAATGTATTCAAAATCTAAACACTTCACAGCATCAGCAAGTTAGATTTTACAATTGTAGTGCATTAAGAAGAACCTCAATTTTTAGCACTTTTTCACAAGCAGCACACCCGCATTAGTTTCGTTAGTTTGCAACCCAGAACCTTATAGTGACTAACACAACAAAACCAAACAGTAGCATCTTCTCTCTATCCTAGAATCCAAACCAATTGGCAACCCAGAAACATCACCTTATTATGACATTCTCAGAAGAGTTGTGTTAGGCTGTTAGCTAGCGGCTTTACTTGTCCCGTAGTCATATATTGATTGCATCCAAAATTCTTATTGCAGCTTGGACATGGCTTATTGACACCTTCGCCGTGCAACCTTTGGTTTGTCGAAAAGCCTGGTTCTCTATTGGATGGGTTTCGCTTTGGTTTACAAATTGCATTTGTCTACAAAAACTCTCAAACACTAACGAAGACAACAATTACGAAGGTAATACCAAAACAACAATAATGCCTTAACCTTACTTCAATCAAATGAGGCAACGATACCATGTCAATCCACTAGACTCAAGTAAATTAATCGTGTAACTAAAACAACAATTCCGAAAATAAAAGAACATTCTTTTTTCCAAGCATTCATAATCTGCAGATAAAAGAACATAGGATTGAAGGCAAAGTACCTTAAAGGTGTTCAAGATGAAGGTTGAAACATGAACAAATCCTTATTCGCTTTTACCCTCAAACAAGTAGAAGGCATTGCTTTCATAACACACAAGTTGGCAACCAAACATTCACCACTTCTGCAAATTACCCTTTTTAACAAAAAGGATTGAAGCTGAAAGCCGAAATGCAAAAATGTAGATAAAAAGGAAGAAAAACAGAGAAAATAGAAACAAAATATGGTTTGCTCACAATCCTCAGACTAAAATTCCATCTACAACCCACTCATTAAATTTAGACAGAAACCCAGCTAAATTTATCCCAAAAATATGAGGAAAAAAGAAGAATTTACCTGAGAAATTCCCTAAAAATAATTAATTCAAAAGAGATGGATTGACTAACTTGAAACATTGATGAGGAATCCAGAACTAAATTTGACTGCAACCTATGAATCAAATCTTGGAAAAGAAGTGTCTAAAAATGTAAACAAAAGATTGCACTGTAGTTGCAGAGAAAGCTCCCCAAATTTAGGTGTGAGGTGGAGAATATCTAGAGCTAAAATTACTCAGCTGATTTCCCCAAACCAAATCTCACCCAATCTCCAATTTCTTATTTAGGCCTATGCTCCAAGATATCAAATTTTCACTTGTATGCACATATTATAGTTTTGCCTATAAATACTTAAATACTTTTTTCATTTTCTAATCAAGTTTTGCCTATAAAATGTTATTAGCACTTCAAAAATCTCATTCTACACTCCTCATAAATTTATTGTAAGGGAACAATTTTCATTCTTTTCGTGCTATCTTCAATCATGTTCGTCAAGAAGCAAATATAATTTGGTGAATGATATTAGCTTTCGTGATTAATGTAATTTGAAATGTAGTACTATTTTCTTTCTTTTGAACGTGTTAAAAAGGGTCAACAAAGTTTCAACGAGGCCACATTATGCATCCTATTACGTACAACTCATATTCTCTTAATATTGTACTTCTCCCACATTATGTTTTCAGTCTCTTATTTTTTCCCTTAATTATCAGCTCTTCTCTTCTATTTTCTCCGTCATTTTATATATTGTTTTCTCCTATCAATGACAAAAGGATAACTCTTTATTTCTTTCTTTTTTTTGGTAAACAAACAGAGTTAAACGTTCAACAAAGAGAAACTAAAACAAAATAACCAAGCGTAATAATTGATTTTGTAGAGAGAAAAAGACATTTTCATAGGAAAAGATAAATTTTTTGGAAAAAAAAAATACTCAATTAAAAGAAATGTTGGTTAGTCGCAGCTTCCTCTTCCCTCCGATTTACAAACTCACCTTCTTCACCCAAGCCCAACACCCACACACTCGCCTTCTCTTTCAGTCTCATCGGATTCACACTGTTGAGAGAACTTGCCCCACTAACCTGGACAGAAGGAATACTGCACGTGGGTACAATATTCCTTGTCAGCAGACTACCACATGGTTTCAGCTCATGTGCTCTGATGTGTTACAGCATGGGCAACAAGCACGCCACCTTTACAACATTTGTTTATTGCATGCGTGTGTGTAAGATGTATATAAAACAACCAACTGCCATTACAGCAGACATATGAATAACACAACCAAATATTAAACTTAATATGGTATCAGAGCACAGGCAATCCTTTGCTCTGCTCTGCCTTCACTCTTCCGCTGCTATACTGTGAACAGCGACATCTGTTACTGCAGCAACCAGTGCACTGCAAGCTGCACACTCGCTGCCTTGCCGTCGCAAAGCTGCTACATAGCCATCGTCGCTGCTCTACCTGTCACAGCCATTAAGCACAGCCACATAGCACAGCCAAGCACAGCCACTGCACACTGCCTGCCGACATGGCAACTGACTCTTCCAGCAAACACACCAAATACGAAGATCCCAGCGATCCTCTTTATCTTCATCACTCTGATCAGCCTGGAGCGATCCTCGTCACACACCTTTTGAATGACGAAAATTACTCCACTTGGAGCCGAGCCATGGCCATGGCCCTCAATGCCAAGAACAAGGAAGGATTCATCAATGGATCCATTAAAAGGCCCGAGTCTGCATCCACAAGTGAATTCCAACAGTGGACTCGTTGCAACAACCTCGTGAAATCCTGGCTGCTCAACTCTGTCTCGAAAGATATCGGAGCAAGTGTCATCTACAACAATGTTGCAGCTGATATTTGGAATGAGTTGAAGGAACATTTCTCTCACATAAACAGTGTACATATCTTCCATATTGAACAAGAGATACATGGAAGTGTTCAAGGAAATTTGAACATTGGTGTATATTATACCAAACTGAAAAGTTTTTGGGATGAACGTGATGCCATGTGCACTCTCCCAACCTGTACATGTGGAGCTGCAAAAGAATTAATGCAATTTCAGCAAAGTCAGAAAACCATGAAGTTTCTCATGGGCCTCAATGAATCCTACGCTGCGGTTCGTGGACAACTTTTACTTATGGATCCCCTCCCTGTTGTCAACAAAGCTTTCTCACTTATTATTTAAGATGAGAAGCAAAGAACAGTTTCAATGCATGCTCCTGAAAGGTCCTCAGTCACCGATACCGCAGCTTTCGCCGTGCGGGATAACATGCGAAACTCTGGTAGGAATTTTTCTCCAAGAAATTCCCATCTAAAATGTGGTCGTTGTGATGCAACTGGACACACTTCAGATACCTGTCGTGCACACCTCAAGTGCGACTACTGTAATTGGAGAGGTCACACCATTGATCAATGCCGCAAACTGAAAAAGGGAAAAGACAACAGCAATAGGGGAGATTATCAGGATCGCAGGGGTTCCAATTACAAGGCTAATCATGTTGATACCCAGCCAACGCCTCCAGCAACATCTCCTTCGTCCTACAGCCTCACTTCCGAGCAATATCACAATCTGCTTGCACTCCTTGATAAGAGTCAATCCAACTCCACATCTAATCATGTCGGTACCACCTCTACTATGAATAACTTGTCAGGTAGAGTTTTTTGTGCTTCTGCTCTCAATAAGGGAAGGGACTGGATTTTCGATACAGGCGCCACAGACCACATGGTCTGCTCACCAAGCTTAATGACCACAAGTGTTCCGGTATACAATCGACAAGTGCACTTACCCAATCATGCACTTGCCGATGTCACACATATTGGCACAGTTCATCTCTCGAATGATCTCACCCTTCACAACGTGCTTTGTGTTCCATCATTTAAACTGAATTTAATTTCTGTCAGCAAACTCACTAATACCTCATCTTGCTTTGTCATCTTCACTGATAAAATGTGTCTACTTCAGGGCCAACGATCGGGGAAGATGATTGGGATGGGAACTGAACGAGAAGGACTCTACTACCTTGATAATGTGATGAAAACCAGGTGC
The DNA here is from genome assembly GCF_963583255.1 of Pyrus communis. NCBI lineage: Eukaryota > Viridiplantae > Streptophyta > Magnoliopsida > Rosales > Rosaceae > Pyrus > Pyrus communis. The sequence goes on along the minus strand of NC_084814.1, from coordinate 25,867,084 downwards.
AATTCAGCGTCAATTGTTGCCTCTTCTTCTTCTCAGCTTTGGCATCAACGCCTTGGCCATCTTTCCAACAAGACCTTACGGCATCTCTCTACTTGCATTAAAATTTTGAATTTTTGTAGCATTGATGATTGTTTGATCTGTCCATTAGCCAAACAAACACGTGCTCCTTTTCCTTTGAGTTCTATCACCACAAAGGCTCCTTTTGAGTTAATTCATGTTGACATTTGGGGAGGTTACCATGTTCCCACTATCACAGGGGCACAATATTTCTTAACTATTGTGGATGATTTCTCAAGATGCACATGGGTTTATTTAATGAATCACAAATCAGATGCACGATCTTATCTCATCACTTTCATCCACCTTGTTGAAACACAATTTTCCAGACGAGTCAAGGTTCTTCGTAGTGATAACGGTCCAGAATTTTCTATGACCTAATTTTTTTCAGATAAGGGGATTCTCCATCAAACAAGTTGTGTCTCTACTCCCCAACAAAACGGGGTAGCAGAGCGCAAACACCGCCACTTACTCAATGTTGCTAGAGCCTTACTTTTTCAATCTCATCTTCCTAAGAAATTTTGGGGTGATGCAATCCTCACTGCCACTTATCTCATAAATCGGACTCCCACTCCTCTTCTTCAAGGCAAATCACCCTATGAAATACTTCACCACAAACAGCCAGCGTATGCACATTTGCGAGTGTTTGGTTGCTTATGTTTTTCTTCCACCCACCACCATCGTCCCACAAAATTTGATGCAAGAGCCACACGGTGTCTTTTTCTTGGGTATCCATATGGCACAAAGGGATATCGAGTTTACGACCTTCACACGGGTAAAATCTTTATCTCCCGTGATGTTATTTTCCATGAACATGTGTTCCCTTTTTCATCTTCTGCTGCAGTTTCACCACTGGTGTTTCCACATACTCAAGATACTGCCTATGATGATCCCATCATTCATCCGTCCATTCTACTGGAGCAGGATTCCGTCGATCCATCCTCTTCTTCGCCGGTGAGTCCTGTTTCGGTTTCATCTCCTTTTCTTTCCACCTCACCACCTCGTCTTAAACGACCCACTCATGCACCTGGTTATCTTCAACAATATCACATCGATATCAACCTCCCTTCTCGGTCCGTCCCTTCATCTCACTCGGCATTGACCAAAGTACCAGGTACTCCTTACCCTTTGTCTGATGTCCTCACATACGATCGTTTATCTGCTCGACATCGTGCTTTCACCATTTCCATTTCAGCTGCCATAGAACCCAGCTCATTCTCACAGGCTATACGCGACCCTCACTGGCGTTTCGCTATGGAAGAAGAACTGGCAGCCCTTGCTGCGAATAGGACATGGTCTCTGCAACCATTGCCCCCTGGCAAGAAGCCGGTTGGATGTAAATGGGTTTACAAAATCAAATTTCGATCCGATGGATCCATTGAGAGATATAAAGCACGCTTGGTTGCCAAAGGTTATAGCCAAATTGAAGGCTTAGACTATCGAGAGACCTTTGCTCCGGTTGCAAAATTGACTACAGTTCGTCTACTCCTTGCTGTTGCCTCGGTCCAACAATGGCACCTCCACCAGCTTGATGTTAATAACGCTTTCCTCCATGGTGATCTTGAAGAAGATGTCTACATGTCCTTGCCTCCTGGTTTCGGACGAAAGGGGGAGACACGAGTTTGTAAACTTCATAAATCTTTGTATGGGCTTAAGCAAGCCTCTCGTCAATGGTTTATCAAACTCTCTTGTGCTCTTAGAAAGGCCGGTTATCAACAATCCAAGGCAGATTATTCATTGTTCGTCCGAAACCATGATGGTAAATTCACTGCCCTCCTTGTCTATGTTGATGATATTATCTTGGCAGGAAATAACATACAAGCAATTGAAGATACCAAGTCTTTTCTTATGAAGCAATTCAAGTTGAAAAACCTTGGCCAATTAAGATATTTCTTGGGCATTGAAATTGCTCGCTCTAGCAAGGGGATCACCCTCTCACAGCGAAAATATGCCCTTGAAATACTTGAGGATGCAGGTCATCTTGGCGCAAAACCAGCCACCTCTCCTATGGAGCAAAACTTATCACTCAGAAAGGACGAAGGACAATGGGTTACTGATCCTTCCTCTTATCGATGACTTGTTGGGAGACTAATCTACCTGACAATCACGCGCCCTGATTTGGTGTATGCTGTCCATATTCTTAGTCAATTTATGGAGAAGCCTCGAACTCCGCACTTGGAGGCAGCCCAGCGAGTCTTACGATACGTTAAGCACACACCAGGGCAAGGTATTTTTCTTTCTGCAAGAAGTCCAATTCAATTGAATGCTTTTTGTGATGCGGATTGGGCCAGATGTCGAGACACACGACGTTCTACCACCGGATACTGTGTATTTCTTGGAGAATCCTTGATCTCCTGGAAAAGCAAGAAACAAAATACTGTGTCACGTTCTAGTGCAGAGGCGGAGTATCGTTCAATGGCAGCAACTTGTTGTGAAGTCACTTGGTTGAAATCTGTTCTACAAGACTTGGGTATCAAACATAAACGTCCAGTCAAGTTATATTGTGATAATCAAGCGGCACTTCACATCGCTTCGAATCCGGTCTTTCACGAAAGAACCAAACACATAGAAATTGACTGCCATCTTGTACGAGAAAGGGTTCAAAGTGGAATGATCGAGACATCTCACATCTCAACCATGAAACAACCAGCCGACATCTTCACAAAGCCACTGAGCTTATACCAGTTTACGACTTTGCTTTGCAAGTTAGGAATAATCAACATTCATTCCAAACTTGAGGGGGAGTGTTGAGAGAACTTGCCCCACTAACCTGGACAGAAGGAATACTGCACGTGGGTACAATATTCCTTGTCAGCAGACTACCACATGGTTTCAGCTCATGTGCTCTGATGTGTTACAGCATGGGCAGCAAGCACGCCACCTTTACAACATTTGTTTATTGCATGCGTGTGTGTAAGATGTATATAAAACAACCAACTGCCATTACAGCAGACATATGAATAACACAACCAAATATTAAACTTAATACACACTATGGCTGCGGAGGCCACCACCACATCCAATACGACCGCGAAGGTGGGGGGGATGGACTGTTGAGAATCAATGTCAATTGTAGGTGAAGTAGGTGGATGTTGTAGGTGAAGTAAGTGTGTGGTGTAGCTTTCATTTGGTTTGCTATAAATACCCAAGTCCTCAAGCATTGTATATCATCCAAGGAGAAACAAAGCCTAGAGCTAAATAAGAAAAGTTTTGCTAATTAGTTTGTTTTGTGAGCTTTCTTTAAGAGTGTGCTCTATTTTCTTCTTCTTGGGATCATTAGAGTTATCTTGGATACTCTTCTTATTCAACAATTGGTATCAGAGCCAAGTCGGTCAGGGATCGTTCTTGGTAGAGCATTGGTTGTAAAGTCTCTTGAAATTCTGAGTATGCTCTGTGGTTGCAGTTTTAACTGATCTTCCACATCAGAAAAAATTTCTTGAGATTATTGCTGGGGTTATCACAAACCTTGAAAGGGAGCTTCTTTGTGTCGAGAGTAGTGTATTACTCTGCACGGTAGTCACTCAAGCTTGTTCGGTGTAGTCAAAGTCTTGCCGATACGATGGGTGATCTTCAAGTTGTTGGAGGAATCAAGAAGCTCAACAACCAAAACTATAACACGTGGGCAACGTGTATAGAGTCTTACCTTCAAGGTCAAGACTTGTGGGAGGTTGTCGGTGGTAGTGAAGTTACACAACCGGCAGCGGAAGATGCTAACGGCGTCTTGCGGAAGTGGAAAATTAAAGCAGGCAAATCAATGTTTGCCTTAAAGACCACAATAGAAGAAGAAATGTTGGAGCACATTCGGGATGCTAAAACGCCAAAGGAAGCATGGGACACTTTTGTTACACTCTTTTCGAAGAGGAACGATACAAAATTGCAACTTCTCGAGAATGAGCTGCTATCGATGGTACAACGCGACATGACGATTGCCCAGTACTTTCACAAGGTGAAGTCGATATGCCGCGAAATTTCAGAATTAGATCCAACAGCTCCTATTGGGGAAACCAGGATGAAGAGAATAATTATCCATGGTTTGAGACCCGAATATCGAGGGTTCATTGCCGCTATACAAGGATGGCCGACACAACCATCGCTTGTTGAGTTTGAGAATTTGCTTGCCGATCAAGAAGCTTTGGCAAAGCAAATGGGAGGGGTTTCGTTAAAAGGTGAGGAGGAAGCGCTCTACACCAAAAGTAAAGGCAGCTTTAAGCAGCGTGCTGGTGGTGGATCTAAAAGAAATGGTGACAAGGAAAAAGGTCATCAAGGAGGAGGGAGTTCTCGGCGAGGGGGAGCTCCGAAGTATCACGGCAATCGTGGTCAGTCCCAGAATAATAAAAGATTTGAGGGCAAGTGTTACAATTGTGGAAAGAATGGTCATATGGCGAAGGATTGCTGGTTCAAAAGGCCTGCAGAGAGTAACGTCGCCAACTTAGAGAAGAAAAGTGAAGATGATTGGGACGCCGTAGCATATCTAGCTATGGATAAAGAATGGGATGCTGAAGCATCTTCTTGGTGGTGCTCAGAAAATGAGGCGTTGCCCGACCCAAAAGATTTAGAAGATACATTGCAAGGGAAACTGGGAGACCGAGCTGCCCAAATCCAATCAAGTCCAGATGAGCCTGAAGATCTGCTTGCTGGAGACGATGTCGAGCAAGAAGTACCTAAGAGTCCTTGGCAAACAGGTGTGTACCAACAACCACAAGAAGTTAGACCTAGTGAAGTGGAAGTATCAACTCCACAAGCACAACTAAGAAGGTCAACAAGAGTACGAAAGCCAAATCCTAAATATGCCAATGCTGCCATAACTGATGGAGCACCAAAAGAACCTGAGGTGTTTGAAGAAGCATCACAGAGTTCTGAATGGATAAGAGCTATGGAAGAAGAAATCACTGCGCTTAAGCAAAATCAGACTCGGGATTTGGTGCCAAAGCCAAGGGATATGAAACCCATATCCTGCAAATGGGTGTACAAGATAAAACGTCGTCCTGATGGTTCAGTTAAAAGGTACAAGGCTCGGTTGGTGGCTCGAGGCTTCTCTCAGCAATACGGACTAGACTATGATGAAACGTTTAGTCCAGTAGCAAAGCTTACAACAGTACGAGTCTTACTTGCACTTGCAGCCAACAAAGATTGGAATCTATACCAAATGGATGTGAAGAATGCTTTCTTGCATGGAGAGTTAGATCGGGAGATCTACATGATGCAGCCAATGGGCTTTAAAAGCGAAGCTCATCCTGAGTACGTGTGCAAGTTAAGGAAAGCACTCTACGGTTTGAAACAAGCACCAAGAGCGTGGTACGGTAAGATTGCAGAGTTTCTAACACAAAGTGGTTATTCAGTAACACCTGCAGATTCCAGCTTGTTTGTCAAAGCCAATGAAGGAAAGCTAGCTATTGTGCTAGTGTATGTGGATGACTTAATCATAACCGGTGATGATGAGGCAGAAATTCTTCAGACGAAGGAGAATTTATCAGTCCGTTTCCAGATGAAGGAACTTGGTCAACTCAAGCATTTCCTTGGTCTAGAGGTTGATCGCACACAAGAAGGAATATTTCTCTGTCAACAGAAGTATTCCAAAGATTTATTGAAGAGGTTCGGAATGCTCGAATGCAAGCTGATCTCTACGCCGATGGAGCCAAATGTCAAAATGAGTGCACATGAAGGAAAAGATTTGGAAGATGCGACGATGTATCGACAATTGGTAGGTAGTCTGATCTACTTAACCTTGACTCGACCTGACATTTCTTATGCAGTTGGTGTGATGAGTCGGTACATGCAAAATCCAAAGAAGCCTCACTTGGAAGCAGTTCGACGAATACTGAGATATGTGAAGAGTACAATTGACTATGGTCTTTTGTACAAGAAAGGTGAAGACTGCAAGTTAGTTGGTTACTGTGATGCTGACTATGCGGGAGATCATGACACCAGGAGATCAACAACTGGGTATGTGTTTAAGCTTGGTTCTGGAACCATCTCTTGGTGTAGCAAGAGACAACCGACGGTATCATTATCAACCACTGAAGCAGAGTATAGAGCAGCAGCAATGGCAGCTCAAGAGAATGCATGGCTAATACAGTTGATGAGTGATCTACATCAACCAGTAGATTATCCAGTACCATTGTACTGTGATAACCAATCGGCCATTCGCTTGGCGGAAAATCCAGTCTTTCATGCAAGAACTAAACATGTAGAAGTGCACTACCACTTTATCAGAGAAAAGGTTCTACAAGAAGAGATTGAGATGAGACAGGTCAAGACGAATGATCAAGTTGCGGACTTGTTCACAAAAAGTTTAAGTACAGGCAAGCTCGAAAATTTTCGCTGTCTGCTCAGCACAGTGCAAAGAATGAGAGCTGACATTGAGGGGGAGTGTTGAGAATCAATGTCAATTGTAGGTGAAGTAGGTGGATGTTGTAGGTGAAGTAAGTGTGTGAGGTTGGTGAAGTAAGTGTGTGAGGTTGGTGAAGTAAGTGGAGGTTGTAGGTGAAGTAGGTGGATGTTGTAGGTGAAGTAAGTGTGTGGTGTAGCTTTCATTTGGTTTGCTATAAATACCCAAGTCCTCAAGCATTGTATATCATCCAAGGAGAAACAAAGCCTAGAGCTAAATAAGAAAAGTTTTGCTAATTAGTTTGTTTTGTGAGCTTTCTTTAAGAGTGTGCTCTATTTTCTTCTTCTTGGGATCATTAGAGTTATCTTGGATACTCTTCTTATTCAACATGGACTTCCCGACGAAAAAGGCCTACACTCCTCCTTGGGCGTCGCACATCAACCCCATCCCTTCTCACACCTTCCCTCTCGGACATGTAAAAACCCAATTCTCTTCTTCCTCTGCTCATGTTTAGCTATCGATTACTGTTTCTGATTGTATTGATTACTGATTAGCAGCTGCTTTGTGTTTGTAATCGCAGTTTCCCACTCCAATTCACAAATGAAATATTCCCAATTTGCCCCCGACACTGAGGTCTGGTTAAAGGTATTTTCTTTTACTTTTTTTCTCACTTGGATTTGCTTTCCTATAGAAAAATACCATTTGGGTTTTGTCATTTGTGTTATATATAATGTTGCACGTACTTTGAAATTGAATTGTTATGGATGAATGCTCAAATTAATTTTAAGCTTTCACTCGATCAAATATCGATACTTCTAACCGCGAATTTGACAAAAATGTTGCATCTTTTGTTCAGAGCTGGATTTGTGGATTTTATGTCCCCCATGACTTATGTGTAAAATTATAGTTAGCGATTTTTGAGGTGTAATTATTTGAGTTGTTACTTTGGTTTTATGTCTTCACTTACCTGGTTTTACACTGACAGAAGTATTTGCAAATATCTAGCGTGATGATCTTACGGGAATGCAGCTGAGCGGTAACAAAGTCAGAAAATTGGAGTTCTTGATGGCAGGTGCGGTGGAGAAGGGTGCGGACTGTGTCGTGACGATAGGGAGCATCCAAAGCAACCACTGTCGTGCAACTGCAGTGGCTGCCAAGTATCTCAATCTTGACTGCTATCTCATTCTACGTATCTCAATCTTGCAGTTGGTTCCACAACTTGTTTTTATAATGAAATAAGTAATTTGGTGCCCTCTTTGTTGTTGGCTTGGAACTCGATGTCTCTTACTGCATGCCATCTCCTTTGGCTTGTTCACGTGGGAATTGAAGTTGCATGGCATCTTAACGTTACCTTGGTCTTCACCTTCACGTGGATGGTGACTTGCTGTAGCAGACAAAGGTCTTTGTTTCCGATGCTTCCAAATTCCAAAGCTGCAGCTCTTTCTCAGATTGTTTCAGACTTTCAGTCTCATCAGATTCACAGAAATGGAAGTGGCAGTCAACACCAAGAACAGCTCCGATACGGCAGCGAAGGCGGTGGCGATGGACTTCCTGACGAAAAAGGCCTACACTCCTCCTCCGTTGGCATCGCATATCGACTCCATCCGTTTCCACACCTTCTCTCTCGGACAAGTAAAACCCATTTCACTTCTTCCTCTTTGCCTCGTATATATTTCTATATATGTGCGATTACAGATTGCTGTTTATTTATATAATTTTCCTGACTAGAAATTGAACAGTTGCTTAATTAGTTTTGTTAATTGTTATCAATAATCACTTGTCAGTTTCCAACTCCAATTCATAAATGGGATCTTCCCAATTTGCCACCCAACACCGAGGTCTGGTTAAAGCCTTAAAGGTATCTGCTTTTGCTTTTTCCTCATTGGTATTTGATTTCCTACAGAAACTTCCCGTTTGGGTTTTGCCCGGTTGAATAGACTGAATGGCTAAAAGTGTTTTCTGACACCCAAAAAACGCTTCTAACTAGGTTTGGCATACAAACTTTATTTTAAGATCCTCCTAATCAAAGATGGAGATTTCGAATGCGAATGAGTGAATAGGCTGCCCTTTGTAAATTTTATTTATAAATTGATTATACCTAGCATTAGCCTTTAGATTATGAAATTTATACAGTTAAGGGATGGACATATTTCTCCTTGTACTACTTATTTTTCTTCAAATGCCAATTAGTACACTGCATTTGAATAAAGTGAATAAATTGACAAAATTCCCTTTAAATAAATAGTTATTTTTTGGTAAAAAAACTTATTAATTGATTTGCTCCTAAAACTGTCATTTAGTCTTATTTTACTCGACAAAATTAATTTTGTCTCGTTTTGCTCTTTGAAATTGTTATTTTTGTCTTATTTAGTCTTGATTCACCAATTTTCTTCTATTTTGTCAAATAAAAATTAAATTAGAGGGTAATTAAGAAATTTTATTTTTAACACAATTCTTTACCACCAACTTGCATACCAAAGCAATTCCAATTTCAATCTAATTTAAATCTCCGTGTGTCTATCTTTCGGGTTGGTGTGTAGCTGTAGCTGCCACACTCTTTTTTAAAAGTGAAAATTTCAAATAGTAATAACATTGGCGGGAGGTTTTTTTTGGAGCAAAATTGAAATATTTCGTTATTGGGTCGGGCCCACACTTTCAAAAATGAGTTAATATTTGCTGCAGTTCGCTGCCCGCCTGATATCAAAGCGAGGAGCCACATTTTCCTTTCCAAATATTACCCAAGAAACCAAGAAAAAACGAAGAGCCGCTGTCGATCCATATCTGGTAAGTGCTAATTCCTCCTCCTTTTTTCTCAATTCAAAGCCCTGAATTTATAGAATTCCACAGATTTAATTCCTCTTTATTTTCTTCTGGAACTTGATTCCATCTGGCCGGGTTATTAATTATTAATGCCTTTATATTTTATAGTTTTGGAGATGATTGTTCTCTATTAATGCTAGGGGTTTTAGATTTAAGCTAATTCTGCTGTGCATAATATGATAGTTCATTTGTTATAAAAATAAACACCATTAATTAGCGGTTGTTCAGTATCCTTATTGAATCCAACTTTTTTGTTTTGGAAACTGATGAGTATTAAATAGTTTAGCTACATTCATCGTTTTTTAAAACAAAGAATCAAATTCAAGAAGGATATCAAACATGCAAATTTCCATTAATTTTGCATTCGTATAGACGTGCATTAGGTCCTCTGGGCTGGACAGTTTGCATGCACTTCTACACAAATTCGAATCTGCGTAGTAGATTAGAGTAGTTTATATTGTCGCACCATAAATAAAATCGAATATTTCATTTACAGCTGCTCGGGATTAGTTTCTAATTAATGCCATTGTTGTGCTTGTGTTTCTTTGAATTAAAGAAAGGTGGAACTAGCAATGGTACTTAAGAGCACTATCCCGGGTTCAGTTGAAGCGGGCAAAAACGACCTTTGCATCCCTATACTTCAAAGTTACGAGATCAAGAATGTTCCCCTTAGAAAACCTCGTTCCCCTCAAGTTTTGGGAATTGACATTAGCCTCGGTGGAGATGTTCAGTCGTGTAAGCGTTGTCGTCGTTCTGAAAGTATATCGAATATGCTAATTTGTGATCGCTGCGAAGAAGCGTTTCATGTAAAATGCTGCAAGCCCCGGGTGGTTTTTCCAGTTGACGACTGGTTTTGCGGTTCCTGTTCCAAAATTTTGTCCGAAAAGTTGCAGAACGATTCTTTCCTGAAATCTCCTAGTAGCATGGGTTTGAGGTTTGGCTTAACGTGTAAATTTGAGCTGGGTCCAATAGCAGTTATGTTGAAGTACCCCGAGCCATTTACGTCTAAAGTTCGGATTGGTGAAGCCTATCAAGCAGAAGTTCCTGACTGGTGCGATCAAATTCCTAAGTATGTTATGCTGGTAGCATTAGTCTGCTCAATTGATTCATGTTTTGTTGGTCTGTCGTGTTGGCTAGGACTATCTGTTTAATTGAGTTCTTATAAATCGAGTATAATGTTACAGGACTCCACTGTCTGAAGTTGAAACCGATGACGGGGATTGTTCTCTTGCTGTTGTTTTGGACCCATCTCATTCTGATTGTGCTGATCCTCCTCCTCTGGTAATATAAAATCTTCAACTGGTTGCTAGTTTTCTGTATCAGAAAGTTACCCTTAATTACTGTTACTTTGTTAGTCCAACATTTGCCCTGGACAAGTACATTTTGCATGTCCATTGTATGTGATTTCAGAATAACATAGGTCAAACCAGAACACATAAAGATAGCATATTGAGCAATCAAGAAAGTTAGAGGAAGATTTATGCACGCCTTTTTTCTTCTTTTGCAAAATCCTATGAATTTATGTTCGTTGATTCTCTTTTGTTTTATTCAATCAAAAGATGCATGGGAGAGAAGGGTCGTGCGGGGGTCACTTCCTAAGTTGAAACCATAAAACAATAGTTTGCTTGCTTGATCGGTTTTGAAGTTTGAACAGAACAATTTGTTGATATATACTAGTCCAGATGATCTTGCATCTTCTTCAAGTAGTAACTTTTCCTGTTTTACTTTGTTCATGTGGATTTAACAATTGCTTATTTGTACTTGCCTTGTTTGCGTTGCTGTGTGTAGATGGGATCAGAAAATGGCATTGCTTCTAGAAAGAGAAAACTAGAAATGGTGGAAAGCCCCTAAAATTAGAAGTCAGGTGAGTATACATACACATATACAACTTTTTCCACTTAAGGGGTGCTCAATAGGTACTAAAACACGTCTTAGCGTCTCTTCAGTGCCTGTTTAGCGCGCTTTTAGTGAAAACGTCTATGCTTAATTGAAGATTTGCAAAAGGTTCCCTCTTGTGTATTTCCTATTAGAATAAGAAAGTTTCTGATGTGAAGAACTTCTTGTTTGTCCAGTTTTTGACACACTACCCATATACCGATCAGACGTTAAAGGAAGAAACTAGAAAGTTTATGTATCTGTATGCGTACATGCCTCCAAACTGCAAAGTCCAAATTACGAATACAAAGTGGTGGTAAGTAATTTTATTTGAGATCACAGGTGAAAACCTTGTACTTTAGTTTTTAAGCCATAGGAATTAGAACAGCACAATGTCTTTTAGTACTCTTAGTCAGCAAATAGTAATCATTCCTCCCATTTTTTATTTCTCCTTTGAAATTAGTTTCAATTTTTGGTTGGTGGTAATGCGTCACAGGGTTACAGATAAGGCAAAAGTTTGTGTGTATTCAAAGCTATGATAATGTGATGGAGAGAGAGAGAGATAATTAAGGAATACACTTTTCGTTACACGATAGAGTGCTATGTGGAAATTTTGCTCATCTATAATTATGATAGTTGAAAATTTGATTGATGGATTGGTTTGGCACTACCTTTTGCTTGATGAGAAATTTTTTAGAGTGTTGGAAATACGGTCTGGCACACTAAATGTCATATTTCAATTTTTTAAAGTTTTCAATCAATTTAGCTATTACATTTGTTGTACTGAGTTATATTTACGGCATGTTAAAAAATCTCTCTTGTTGGACAAGTATGCTATGCATGAACAATATCATGTTTGCAAGAGAAATTTTGGTAGGGCTATTTGTCACATCCCGGCCCGGGGCGAATCACTTCCCGGGCCCGCTCCACTACTGTAGCATGATATTGTCCGCTTTGGGCTTACCATTCTCTCACGGTTTTGTTTTTGGAAACTCACGAGCAACTTCCCAGTGGGTCACCCATCATGGGATTGTTCTAGCCCCTTCTCGCTTAACTTCGGAGTTCCTACGGAACCCGAAGCCAGTGAGCTCCCAAAAGGCCTCGTGCTAGGTAGGGATGAGAATATACATTTAAGGATCACTCTTCTGGGCGATGTGGGATGTCACACTATTAGTAGGACAACTCATAGGAGGAGAAATTAGGACAATATCTGATGAAACCAAAATTATAAAATTTACAATTTTCTGAAAAGTGTTTTATAGATAACGTGATCGAGTATTCTTACTCGAGTGAAGTGTTGATTTAGTCTCTAAATTATCACTTTAGTAAAAATTAGGTTCTTAAATTATTTTTTTGGGTAAAATAAGTTCCTAAATTCATTAAAAATTACTAATTTCATCCATACTATCTAATTTTTCGTTAACTTAAGTCACTTGACACACTTTAAAGTGTATACCATCATTTTATTGTCTATAAGCTCTTAACATTTCATGTAGGTTGCGAAGCTAACATTTAATTTCTCTTTCAAAATTAACTCTATACATTATTTTTTATGAAAATTACCAATCTACCTTCTAATATATAGTTTTGAATATAATATTAAAGATGTAATAAACAAATTTTATAATATAAGAAATAATTTTCCTAAAAAAAATGATTACAATATTTAATTTTTACTCAAATTATAATTCATAAACTAAATTAGCAATTCACCTTTTTTATTCAAAGTTTTGTTTTGTTTTACGAAGTTTCAGTCGAACGACGAGAGAAGCCAACCACCACTAGTCAGTCAACTTCACTACCAACGACAATTCCTTCTTTAGTTTCTTTCTTTGCTTGCTTCCTTTCTTTCTCTTTCAACCGAAAATCATTTTCATTTGTGTAAAAGACGATTGATTGCATAGTTTCTGGTTTAATCCGATCCGATTTGGGGACCATCTGCCGTTACTCCATTTCCGTTACTGGACCAAATTACTTCAAAGTTACAAATCATTTGCCATATCCTTAAAGCTAATTAGTTCATGCATTGTAATTTAGAGTTTAACTACAAATATGAATGGTTTAATACCCGAAATATTGAGAAAAACTTCAGTAAAATAGAGAGACCCTCAGACTTACTCCAATCGTAAATACCTTTTTAAACGTGACAAATTTTTATTAAACGGCATTACAAGAGTTTAACCACGTATGTTTACTACAAATGCACGCGTAACCATTAATGAGTCCACATGGGTTAACTGTCATAAAAAGCATTTAACCCAATGAATGGACTCCACGTGCGCTTGAAGACTTTCTGTCCTTTCCTACCGACCCAAAGGTGGACAGAAATCAAAACAAGCTGGGGCAGGAAAGCAGATAGATGAGTCGGTAGCGACGCTTTAAAATAACGCAGGGTAAAATGGGCAACTTGGCCAAGCATTTTCAGTACGTGTCCTTAATTCTGCTTTACGTTATGCTTTTATTATTCGGCTAGCCTTTTTTTTCTGGACAAGAACTGTCTATTCTTCCTTTATGTTTGACACGTGATGTAATTATGATCATACAAACATAAGGGTAATCCTTCCCCTTCTTTTATCGCATAAAGTTTTGAGAGAACAGTATAAAGGCAAATAGCATCAACTTCTCCTCAGTTCCTCCTCCACCCTCTCCCTACCTGCAACTGCAAGTCTGCAACCAGGCCCCATATTTTTGTTCCCTAATTTCTTCTTCTTTCTTCCTAAAATTTAATAATTTATTAAGATGGCGATCTCAACGACATCCGGTGACCGTCTTGGAGAGCTGGTGAACTGTACCTTTGCTTCCAGATATGTGCGTAACGACCTCCCTAAGTATGTTCTTCCACTCTTTAATTCCTTAATAGCCCTTTTTTTTTTAATAATAAATACTAAATAATTAGTGAAAAGGTACCGAGTTTTTATCAAGAATTAAGCAATGCGTACGTGTAATTGTGTAGGTTTCAGATGCCGGCGACGTCGATACCAAAGGACGCGGCGTATCAGATAATAAACGACGAGCTCATGCTGGACGGGAATCCGCGGCTGAACTTGGCGTCGTTCGTGACGACATGGATGGAGCCCGAATGCGATCGGCTGATGATGGCTTCCATGAACAAAAATTACGTCGACATGGATGAGTACCCTGTCACCACTGAACTCCAGGTCAGCTCATCTTTCATTTCTTATACTTCTACGGTAAAAATTTTGCGTTATCGGTTGTATATTGCATTTGTCTTTTCTATATATCTTTCGTCGAAAGTAAAAAATATATACAACTGGTTGCATATAGAGTCTCTCGCACGCATTTCTTCACTACTCGCTATGTAAATATTAATTATAATAAAGTTAACTTAATTTGCAAACAAATTTAGACGCCATCGAGATCTAGGAAGTATTGGAGGATGCAAGTCAGACATTAGGTAACGCATATCTATGGGTGAGAGGAAGACTGAGGATAGGATAACAATTCATTATGTATTGACAGCAACCTTCAACTTTGACTGCAGAGATTAGCGTATGGCTGCACCGTGTGCAGACCCTGATGACTTCGTGGCTTAATATTAGAACATCCACCGATAGTGGATTGGATGGTCCATGCTCAATAACACCAGTAACAGTATATTTTATTAGTAGTCCTTATCTTTTAAGAAATTAAACTCTTAATTTGGATGCATATGTTTGGGTTATTTCCATTTTCCAATGCACATTCACGCTATTTCATGTTGGATAATGTTATGGAAATCAAAAATTTAAATCATATTTTCAAAACTAAATGATGTGTTACTAATAAAAAATAATCACGTTAATCAACACTTAAGTAAAAATTTAATTATTAACAATTACATTATTTGGTTTACCAAATTTGATTTAAAAATTTGATCTCCTTAGCATTACCCTTCATATATATCTTTTGTTTTTTCTATCAAAATTATTCTTGTATATTCATTGCGTCTTCAATTGAAATTTTAAAAGATTGTTGATGCTATGTGGACAGAAATAAAAATTTATTAGAACTTTTATTCGTAACTGTAAAACCAGCATGTTCTCCAAAAGAAATATGCTTTTAAACATTAAAATAATTTATAAACCTAATAATTCTAAGTTAAAAGTTGCAGGATGAGAAGATTATTGTTATATATATTGTCCCAATTCATATTTGACATGCTTGTTAATCTTGACATTTCTTTCTATTTCTCTTTAAATGTAGAATCGGTGTGTGAATATGATCGCAAATCTGTTTAATGCTCCCATTGGGGACGGCGAAACTGCCGTTGGTGTGTCAACAGTAGGTTCTTCAGAGGCAATAATGTTGGCAGGTCTAGCTTTCAAAAGGAAGTGGCAACACAAGAGAAAACGAGAGGGAAAGCCTTCTGATAAGCCCAACATAGTCACCGGAGCTAATGTGCAGGTCAGAATTCTTTCTCTGATGACTTGCATTTACGAGCTGTATTCAATTGAGATTTAAATGGTTATTAACGCATGCCTACTGTTATTTCTCGATCAAATTATGTTTCGCAGGTTTGTTGGGAAAAATTCGCGAGGTATTTTGAAGTTGAGCTGAAGGAGGTGAAGCTGTCGGAGGGATACTATGTGATGGACCCTACGAAAGCAGTTGAAATGGTTGATGAGAATACTATCTGTGTTGCTGCTATTCTAGGCTCAACCCTAACAGGAGAGTTCGAAGACGTGAAGCTCCTTAATGATCTCCTTGCTGAAAAGAATAAGCAGACGGGATGGGATACTCCCATTCATGTCGATGCTGCCAGCGGAGGCTTTATTGCTCCGTTTCTGTATCCTGAGCTCGAGTGGGATTTCCGCTTGCCGTTAGTCAAGAGCATCAATGTGAGTGGTCACAAGTATGGCCTTGTATATGCCGGTGTTGGATGGGTTGTGTGGAGGAGTAAGGAGGACTTGCCGGACGAGCTTGTGTTTCACATCAATTACCTTGGATCTGATCAGCCCACTTTCACCCTCAACTTTTCTAAAGGTATATTGAATTATACTTTTATCTATCAATAGGTACTATTGAGTATGTACACATTTGCTCATAAAGATTGGTTAATTAGTTTGCTTTTGGGTCGCAAAAACACTTTCTCGATATGCGCCTATTCGCTTCTTGAGGAAACATTTTCATGTGCTTCCTATGGAAGCACAGTGCTTATATCTCCGTATTCCAAGCTGAATCTTATGAGCAAAAGTGCTTCCTATACAATCAGTCCCTAAAAGATCCCTTAACCTTCACCACATATTGTAATTCTTCCATCATATATATGTTGTACTGCATGCAGGTTCTAGCCAGATAATTGCTCAGTATTATCAGTTCATTCGACTAGGTTTTGAGGTAAACTTTGCTACCATTTCATGCATAAAAACCTACGTTAGCCAAAATGTTCTCCGGTTTGATTTTACACAACATGATGTTTTATTGTCTGAGTAATTTGTTACTCTTTCCCGAAATATATTAGGGTTACAAAAATGTGATGATAAACTGCATGGAGAATACAAGATTGCTGAGAGAAGGACTAGAGAAAACAGGGCGGTTTGAAATACTCTCCAAAGACATAGGAGTGCCCCTCGTGGCATTTTCTCTAAAAGACAGCAGCAAGCACACTGTGTTCGAGGTAGCCGATAGTTTGAGGAAGTTCGGATGGATAGTTCCAGCCTACACGATGCCAGCCAATGCAGAACATGTAGCTGTTCTTCGCGTGGTTATTAGGGAGGATTTCAGCCGGGGTTTGGCGGAGAGGCTCGTCTCAGACATTGACAAAGTTATGAGGGAAATAGACACACTCCCGAGCCACGTGTCTAGCAAAACCGCCCATGTCACGGCTACTGTCAATGAAGTAGTCCGCGGCAGCGAGGGGGTTGTGAAGCCTATTGTTCATAAGAGTGCGACAGAGATTGAGCAACAGGTAGTGTCGCGCTGGAAGGAGTTTGTGAATGGGAGAAAAACAGGCGTATGCTAGGCAATATTTTAAGGTGTGATCGTGTTTGGTTTCTTCAATAATTGAGGACTTATTTGATTTGCCTGTGTAATCGTAAGGACGGTACTGGCTTGTTCTCAACTTTTTCACGACTCTGTAAAATTATGCATGTATAAGAGGATCTGCTTTCCCTCTATGCTCTCTCTACTACTGTAGGTTTCCCAGAAACTGTGTTTGGAACCCACTATTCTAAGTTGGTTTTGGTATTTTTAACAAGTAATGTTGGGGAAATCAAAATTTTTTAAATAAATTTGCAAACTAAATTATGTGATTGTAGATGATTAGGTTATTAATTAAGTGTTGATTAACATGCTTGTTTCTCATTAGTGACACGTTATTTGATTTGCAAATTTGGTTTAAAAATTTGATCTCTCTAGCATTATCTATTTTTTATGGTTAAGGACGATTAAGAGCAAACTTGTCTTTGAGTAGTGAAAAGTCATGTGGTATGTGAGGCAATATAAAAAAGAAGATATTTTGGTGAGGACGACGAAGGCTAGCGTTTATGGTGGAAGAGTATGAGAGGAGAGAGGGCACTCAATCTCTCAAAACCAACTGTTGCAATCTTTCATTTTCAAATTAAAGCTTTATTTTATTTAGCAACCTTTTATTTCAAAGCTTTACTCAATAGTGTAAGTTCTCTCATCATAGTTGTGTTGTCTTTATAAGTATTCGTAATTAAATTTCTCTCTCTCCCTTTCTCTTGTAATAGTTACTAGCACTTCAATACAAGATCTCATTTTCATTTATCATTGTTATTTTAATACAAAACACTTAAGCAATTTCTCGTTCTATTTGAATCAAGGCTTGAGCAGCTGAGCTCTTGTGATTTAATTATATACATAAGTAAAATTCTTAATAAGCAAGGTAACGAAAGAACTTAAAGTTGAGCCACTTCTATTCAATGCCATAATTTTTTGGTTAGAAGTCAATTAAGGGCAATCTCCATCACTCAAAATCTCGTCTTCTAGCGATAACTAATAGTGGCATGCTTGCAATCTCCAATTTCATATTTAAGTAAATTTTCGGCCTACCAGCAAGGCTCATGGCTAATTTAGGGAGAGAACATTTTAGCATGCCCAGTGGGATATTTATGCGGAGTTAATTAGAAGTTAGATCATGGACAATCCTAATGCTTATGACTTCACTCAACATGCTTTCGGTGACTACGTCTTGCAGTAATTTTTCTATTTTTTCAACTTTAAAAATCAATAAATAAAAAAAATAGTTCCAAGACCTAATAAACGGTAGGATCACATCTAAAGGTCTTGCAACATTTTCATTCACTCGTAGGCAAAATATTTCCTAAAACTAAAAATTTCAATTTTTTTCACAAATGTGAGTTATAACCCACATTTTCCCATGAATTTTGATGATTTTTACAAGATTCAAGATAACCCAAAATTTGAGTCATTCTAGTCGCACCACACCTTTAATAAAATTAATTTAGAACATTCTTAAGATTTTCAATACCTACAAATCTCTTTGGGGGCCCACTACTAGTTTATATTCTTTTTTCTATTTTTCAATTTTAAAAATCAATAAAAATGATTTTGGAATCTAAAAAACGGTAGAATCACATCCAAAAGTCTTACAACATTTTCTTTAATTCTCACGCAAAATATTTCCATAAAGTCTTGCTTAGTGGGTGCAAAAGATCGAATTTTGTGCATGCAAAACGAGGTAGACACTACGCATGCAGAATGAGACAAACATGATGCCTATAAAACGAGACGGAATCTTTGCACACAAAATGAAAACAGATTTCTCTCACAGAAAACGAGACAGATTTTTAACGTGCAAAACAAGACGAGCTCGGTCCACAAAAAATATGACACGCAAAACTCTCTCACTGTGCCACCAAACAAGCCTGATAGACAAATAAGAGGCCTCTGCCACTGGATCCCTGTCTCCCAGCCCTAAACGCCCAGGCCCACCAAAACACACTCCCTCACTGAGCCACCGTCCAGTGCCCACTGCAAAACGCCCATCCGCTGCTGGAGAGTGATTACTCTCTGTTTTCTGCAAAACCTTCCCCCCTCTCCCTCTCCCTCTCAAAAATTATTACTGGGTTTTTGTGTTTATCATTATCCAACTGACTCATTAGCTCTGGGTCTAAACCAGTGAGGCCTATATTTTATCAATTTATTGACTTTCAAGAACCACTCATTGTCCCTCCGCACTTCTAATGCCAATTTCTTTGGATATTTGAGATCCCCGATTGAACCCACATCAAGTTTTCGAAATTACATGCTCTCTGCGTGTTCATATTATCATTTCATGCCATTTCTAGGGACCCCTGGTTTAAGTTTTGTCAAAGTTTCGCAACCCATGGATGTTCTTGCTGGATTTAAGCTCAATGTGCGTCCTTTTTGTTCAGAAAGTGTTGTAGTCGGTCAAGTTTGGATTTTGATGGGGTTGGTGACGAAGGAAAGTTAATAGAAAATGATGTCGATAAGTTGTACAAGGCGATTATGGATAACTCTCACTCGTATTGTGATATGGAGAAAGCTCTTGATCATGTTGGTTTACCATTGACTACTCCATTGGTTGTTCGAGTGCTTGATATATTGTCGTGCACGAGGTATAAGGTGAAGCAGTTTCGAATAGTTTGTGATTTACTGGATTATACGAAGACGCATGACAAGAATAACGTTCCCGTTGAGGTTCTTTTAAAGATTTTGAAGCAATACACGGAAAAGCATCTCACGTATCTGTTGTGCTAGGATAGCACCAAACCACGCGGAACCAACTCAAGCTAACCCACAGAAAATATATCAAATGAAATGCAAGAACAATATAGAAAATAACACCAAGATTTTAACGAGGTTCCTCCACAGTCAGTGTAACTGGAGTACGTCCTCGGAGCAGTAGGAGCTCACCCAATAATCCACTATCAACCAAATGGGAGTTTACAAAGTGTTGGCAATCTCACAACCCAAAAGCCCAATACACCGAATAGCTCTCACACACCAAAGAAACAAATAGAGAAAGAAATATAATGAATAATTTCTTCTCTATACATATAGCTCAAAGCTATTACAACAACAACTACTTTGGTGGATAATTACTAACCAATTGAAGCAGCAACTTGTTCTTCTCTTTGGGCTCTCTGCAAGACTACAACTCTCTGAATTTTTCTCTCTATTTTTCTCCTCTGAAAACAAAAGGGCAGCAGCTCTCTTCTCTCTCTCTCCAACACAACCGAAATGAGCTATCTGCAACTCTCCTTATTTCTATTTAAAAAGCAACCTCTCTTCTCCTTTTTGAACCAACATTCACGGGTTGAAGACAACAAAACAACTTTTCCCATTTTCCTCCCCAAAACAAGGAATGTGTTGTCCATTTTTTTTTCTTTTGTTTTGTTTAATCACCTAAAGTTTTCTTGGACATCTGTCCACTTGGCCACTTGGCCAATTATTCAACAATCTCCACCTTGGCCAAGTTCCAAAAACGCCATGATAAGCCAACCAACACAATTGACACAAAAAATCACTCCCAAACACTAGCAAGAGAACAACTCATGCCGAGTCAATTCTCCAAAACTCCTACTGCTCAACGCCTTCTTTATATAGGCAAAATGTGAGCCAAGTTCAAGCAATGAACAAACTTGGCTACACCAACAACCTTAGTCAACATATCAGCGGGGTTGTCTTTAGTTGGAATCTTCTGGAGAATGATCTCCCTTTCACCAACTACTTCACGAACAAAGTGACAACGCACATCTATGTGCTTGGTCCTCGCATGATGAACCCGATACTTAGCCAAATAAATGGCACTCTGACTATCACAATGTACCTCCACCTGCTTCTGATCAACCCCCAAATCTCTAATCAGTCCATGTATCCAAATGGCCTCCTTTATAGCTTCAGCAACTGCCATATATTCAGCCTCTGTAGTAGACAAGGCAACAGACGACTGCAAAATGGACCTCCAACAAACTGGCCCTTTAGCCATAGTAAACACATAGCCTGTAGTAGATTTCCTTCCATCCAGGTCACCTGCATAATCTGAATCAACATAACCAACAGCAAAATGACCAATACCAGAGTCATCCCTCTCAAAGCATAAACCAACATCTCGAGTACCATGGAGATACCTCAATATCCACTTAGCTGTATTCCAATGCTCTTTACCAGGATTATGCATATATCGACTCACCATGCCAACTGCATGAGCAATATCCGGTCTAGAGCATACCATTGCATACATCAAACTACCAACCAAATTTGCATATGGTATATTTTTCATTTGTAGCTTCTCTTTATCAGCTTTAGGACATTGTAGAGAACTCAATTTAAAATGAGGAGCCAAAGGGGTACTAACAGGTTTAGTTGAATCATGAACTCCAAACTTCCGAATCAACTTCTCAAGGTATTGTCTTTGATTCAAACAAACCAAACCCTTCTCTCTGTCTCTAGTGATCTCCATGCCAAGGATCTTCTTTGCTTCACCAAGATCCTTCATCTCGAACTCATTTTTCATTTGCTTCTTCAATTTCTCAATCTCTTCAACATTCTTTGAGGCAATCAACATATCATCAACATATATCAACAAATAAATGAAAGACCCATCTTGCAACTTCTTGAAGTACACACAATGATCATATTGACTTCTAGAATAATTTTGGCCTCTCATAAATTTATCAAACCTCAAATACCATTGTCTTGGAGATTGCTTCAAGCCATAAAGTGATTTCTTCAACTTGCAAAACAAATTCTCTTTCCCTTTCACTTTATACCCATCCGGTTGACACATATAGATCTCTTCATTCAAATCACCATGTAGGAAAGCCGTCTTCACATCGAGTTGCACAAACTCAAGATCATATTGTGCAACAAGAGCTAACATAATACGAATTGAGGAGTGCTTCACAACTGGAGAAAATATTTCGTTGTAGTCAATGCCCTCCTTTTGTGCATACCCTTTAGCAACTAATCTTGCTTTGAATCTCACATTGCTTTTCTCATCAGCATCTTCCTTCTTGGCATACACCCATTTGCAACCAATAGCTTTCTTACCCTTAGGCAATTTAGCTAACTCCCAAGTCTTGTTTTTCATGAGAGAATTCATCTCGTCGCCCATGGCATTGCACCACTTCTCATTTTCCTCACTCTCAATGGCTTCCTCAACATTGGATGGAATCTCATCAGTGATAATAGGAAGAGCAAAAGCAACATAGTCACTATACCGAGCTGGCTTGGTAATTTGTCTTTTTCCTCTGTTCTTGGCAATAGACTCTTGAGGTGAAACTTGCTCTTCAACTTGAATAGAATCTTCAAGTTCAACTTCTTCAACATCCTCATGGTCTCCCACTTCTTCACTTGTAGTGGCTTCGACATCAGCGGAAATAGGATTTGAAGTACTAGAGGCAACTTTCTCAAGCTCCACCTGTTGGACATCTTTCACATTCTTTTCAGAGTCTCTGAACATATTTTCTTCATCAAATGTCACATCTCTGCTGATTACAAGTTTCTTCATCTCCGGGCACCATAACCTGTAACCTTTGACACCACTACTAAAACCAAGAAAGATAGCCTTTTTGGCTCTAGGATCAAGTTTATTTTCAGTTACATGAAAATAAGCAGGTGAACCAAAAATACGAATATAATCATAATCAGTAGAAGGTTTTCCAGTCCATACCTCCATTGGCGTCTTACCCTGAACAGCAGCTGAGGGTAATCGGTTGATGATGTGACATGCATAAGTAACTGCCTCTGCCCAAAATGACTTGCTCAAACCCGACTGAGACAACATGCATCTAACCTTCTCAAGCAAGGTTCGATTCAATCTTTCTGCAACTCCATTTTGTTGTGGAGTTCCCCGGACACTAAAATGTCTCACAATCCCTTCCTCTTTGCAAACTTTAAAGAAAGGGTCGGATGTGTATTCACCACCATTATCCGATCTCAAAATCTTAATCTTTCTCCCAGTCTGGTTCTCAACCATTTTCTTCCAACCCAAGAAAATGCTCAACACCTCACTCTTGTGCTTCATAGTGTAGACCCAAGACCTTCTTGAATAATCATCAACAAAGGTCACGAACCAATGTCTACCACTCAAAGAGGGAGTCTTTGTAGGACCCCAAACATCCGAATGCACATAATCAAGAATGCCCTTCGTCTGATGTACAGCAGTACCAAACTTCACTCTAGTTTGTTTTCCCAAGACACAATGCTCGCAGAAATCAAGCTTACAAGTCGTGGCACCTTTTAGAAGACCTTGTTTCACAAGCCCTTGTAGAGCTCTCTCACCAGCATGGCCTAACCTCATATGCCACAGTCTAGTAGTATCAGAATCGGATGTGCCCATATTTTCTGAGACTACAGACGCTTCACCTGTCACAGTGCTACCTTGCAATAAATACAAATGGCCACATCGAGGAGCTTTCATCACAACAAGTGCACCATAAGTCACTTTCAATGTCTGCCCATCTGAATGAAACCTGAAGCCCTTGGCTTCCAAAGTTCCCAAAGAAATAAGATTTTTCTTCAAATTCGGTACATACCGAACACCTGTCAACTCTTTAACCATGCCATCATGCAACTTCAAACGAACTGTACCAATCCCTTTTGTTGTGCAAGGATTGTCATCTCCCATGAACACAACACCGCCATCAAACTCTTTCAAGCTTGAAAACCAATCCTTGTGAGGAGTCATATGATGAGTACAACCCGTATCCAACACCCACTTAGTAGCACAATCAAATGATGAGGAAGTGGTTAAAGCAAAATCAGAAAAATCTGTTTCAACCTCAACAACATTAGCTTCAAAACTTTCTTTGCCTTTGGTCTTCAATCTAGGACAATCTTTCTTCCAATGACCCTTATTACGACAAAAGGCACATTCATCCCTTTCCAAAGGTTTTCTACCTTTAGAGTTTCCTCTAGGTCGAGACTGTGATTTTTTCCTGCTAGAAGAGGATCTCCTCTCCGATGATCTACCTCTAACAAATAAAGCTTCAGAGGTACTATCATGATTTTTATCTCTATGCCTCATTTCATAATTCATCAAGGCATTTGACACATCTTCAAATTTCACAGTTTCTTTACCATGCATAATAGTGGTAACAAAATGCTCATAAGAGTCCGGCAAGGAATTCAACAATATTAAGGCCTTATCTTCATCCTTAATATCCTCATCTAAATTTAACAAGTCGGCAATCAACTTATTAAAAGCATCAAGGTGTCTAATCATTTTTGTACCTTCTTTGTATTGGAAGCGGTAGAGTTTTTTCTTCAAGTGTAGCCGGTTCTCTGCACTCTTCGTCATATACTTGTCTTCCAATTTTTGCCACAACACACTTGCCAAAGTCTCCCGCATCACAAAATACTTCTGAGTTTTTGCAAGGCACAACCAAATTGAAGAGCAAGCCCACAAATTTAATTTCTCCCATTCCAGTTTCGACATAGCTTCAGGCTTCTCTCCCAAGGCGGCAAGAAGATCTTGTTGAGCCAACACATCTTTAACCTCACATTGCCACATCCCGAAGTTGTTTGTGCCATCAAACTTTTCCACTTCGAACTTTGCATTTTGCACCGTAGTTCTTGCAAACCCGGAGTTGCTTCCAAAAGGATTCTCATCTTGCCCGTCTGACATCTTTGGCAACTAGACAGTACCCAAGAGCAACCAGTGCTCTGATATCAATTGTTGTGCTAGGATAGCACCAAACCACGCGGAACCAACTCAAGCTAACCCATAGAAAATATATCAAATGAAATGCAAGAACAATATAGAAAATAACACCAAGATTTTAACGAGGTTCCTCCACAGTCAGTGTAACTGGAGTACGTCCTCGGAGCAGTAGGAGCTCACCCAATAATCCACTATCAACCAAATGGGAGTTTACAAAGTGTTGGCAATCTCACAACCCAAAAGCCCAATACACCCAATAGCTCACACACACCAAAGAAACAAATAGAGAAAGAAATATAATGAATAATTTCTTCTCTATACATATAGCTCAAAGCTATTACAACAACAACTACTTTGGTGGATAATTACTAACCAATTGAAGCAGCAACTTGTTCTTCTCTTTGGGCTCTCTGCAAGACTACAACTCTCTGAATTTTTCTCTCTATTTTTCTCCTCTGAAAACAAAAGGGCAGCAGCTCTCTTCTCTCTCTCTCCCACACAACCGAAATGAGCTATCTGCAACTCTCCTTATTTCTATTTAAAAAGCAACCTCTCTTCTCCTTTTTGAACCAACATTCACGGGTTGAAGACAACAAAACAACTTTTCCCATTTTCCTCCCCAAAACAAGGAATGTGTTGTCCATTTTTTTTTCTTTTGTTTTGTTTAATCACCTAAAGTTTTCTTGGACATTTGTCCACTTGGCCACTTGGCCAATTATTCAACAGTATCTGCAGAAATTTGCCAAGAAGAAGAGGATAAGGGCGAAGACGCAGCCGGAAATCAATGCCTTGAACCTGCTGTTGGATGCTTTGTGTAAATGTAGTCTGGTTCAGGATGCCCAAGACATGTTACGGAGGGTGAGGAAAAAGGTTAAGCCTGATGCTAATACATACAACAATTTGTTTTTTGGTTGGTGTAGAGTTAGGAACCTGACTAGAGGAATGAGGCTGCTGGAAGAGACGATCCAAGAGGGTCATACACCTGATAATTTCACATACACTACTGCCATTGATGCCTTTTGCAAGGCAGGGATATAAGGTTGTGAATGACAATGAATGATGTATTGAATTACTTATGTTGTAGGCCACTTGTTTATTGAGCTGTGAACAATTTAAGTAATCAGACGGTCCTAATGAAATAAAGATTATGGAGTCTTATCCTTTACAATTGACCTAAAGAAATCTGATGGATTTCGTTAGAAAGATATAGTATCATAGTGGGACTTGAACACTTAAGTGATAGGGTTTGATTTAGCCAATAATAGGCCGTCTATGATCAAATCCCAAGGGTATATAAATACTAGGTTAAGTTCCTGCTTCCATACATTGAATTCCTCAGAATACTAAAACCTATTCATATAGTAGAGGGATATTTTGGAGTATTAGAAGGAGAAGGCAACCTTGTGAACTCATCTTTTGTCATCTGGAAGAGCCATGTCTTTTGTATTCTACAGATAAGTTCAATATATTTAGTTCATCTCTATTTTATATTGATTTGATTTGTTCGTGATCCTAATATCTTGTTGTTTTGATTTCAGAATATGTCTTACAAGGGATGGTTTCTGAGGCAGCTCAAGTTTTTGAATTCATGCGAACGAAAGGTTCTACGCTTTCTTCTCCCACCACAAAAACTTATGCAATTATGATTGTGGCTCTTGTCCAGCATGATAAACAGTGGTTGTCATCTTGATGTTTCTACATACAAGGAGCTACTTGAAGGGATGTTTGGCCGGGAAGGTGGTGGAGGCTTGTAAGTTTTTGCAAGAGATGGGGAACAAAGGTTACCCTCCTGACATAGTTACATATAACTGTTTTCTCAAGGTCCTTTGTAACAATAACAAGAGAGATGAAGCACTTAGGCTTTACGGAAGGATGATAGATGGAGGTTGTATGCCTAGTGTGCAGACTTATAACATGCTGATTTCAATGTATTTTGAGATGAGTGATCCTGATGGAGCATTTGAGACTTGGCATGAGATGGATAAGAGGGGCTGCGCACAGGACACTGGTACTTGAATGATGATTGAAGGGCTTTTTTATTGCAATAAAGTGGAAGATGCATGTTGCCTATTGGAAGACGTTGTAAACAAGGAAATGAAATTGCCTTACAGCAAGTTTGATTCGTTTCTGATGGAGCTTTCAGTGGTTGGTGATCTTCGATCCATTCACAGGCTTTCGAGTCGTATGAGAAAGTTCTATAATCCTTCTATGGCAAGACATTTTGCATTGAACCAGAAACGGAAGAGCATGAGTTTGAGAGAGAGCTGATGAAGTTTATACCAATTTCCCTGATGTTTTGAGATAAAATCTTGATGTTGTACCAGGTCAGCTATGCCTTGGGCTGGAACTGGAGTGAATGTAGTTCAAACCCAACATGGAGAATTTTCTGCCAACAAGTCCCGAATGTTGTATTTTGGATTGTTTTTGCGAAGGATTACGGAAGGAGGATTAGTATGTTGGATAGTGGCCAAATTAGGCTAGGAAACAAAACAATATTGATGAGGGAACATCATGATGAGGATTATGTTTCCTTGTTTTGTGGCTTGATTTGTTCCTTATTTTGTGGCTTGATTTGTTCCTTGTTTTGTGGCTTTTTCAAAGCCATAATTATTTGGCTTTCGGGTGGAAGAAAGGAGGAGAAGAAAAGGGGCTGATTTTTATTTAAATGCTTGCCGAGGGAGAAGGTTTGGAAGAGGAAAAGCATCCAAAGAGATGGTGAGAGCATTTGGCTCTACCATGGGCACGGGTGAGAGAAATCAAGAGAGCTAGAGTGAAAGGTCTCTTGTGAAAGAACTCTTGGGGTAGAGTGAGGCTATTGGGAAAATTCTGTGAGTGGGTGTACAAGGGATATGGGATTGGGTTATGTCGATTTAACTCATGTGTAACTTGTACTGTTTTTCTCATAGTGAAGAGCAATATCTCTCCGAGGACGTAGGCAGGTTTTTGCCGAACCTCGTAAATTTCTCGGTGTCTTTATTTCTTGTATTTTAAACTATTGAACTGTGGGTTTGTATGTTGGTGAAGATAATCAGCCAAGGCACAACAATTGGTATCAGAGCTTTGTTGGAAGCTTTGGTTCATTGAAGGTTCAGATTTATTATTCACCATGATGACTACAAACATGTCGTTTTCAGTTGAGAAGTTTAATGGGAAGGGCAGTTTTACTCTCTGGCAGATGAGAATAAAGGATGTCTTAACTCAACAAGGCTTGGTTAGAGCTTTGAAGGGAAAAGATGGGAAGCCTAAAGAAATGACAGATGACCAGTGGGAGGAGCTGGAGTCGCGTTGTGTTAGCACGATTCGACACTGCATAGCTGATAACATTATCAACAATGTTATGGATGAAGATTCTGCGCCTGCACTGTGGGAGAAGTTGGAAAAACTCTATATTGCTAAGAGTTTGACCAAGAAGTTACATCTGAATAGGAAGCTGTACAAGCTGAAGATGGATGAAGGCGGGAATCTCATGGACCACATGAATGTGTTCAATGGATACTTGGATCAATTGAGGAAAGTTGATGTTAAGGTTGAGGAAGAAGATAAAGCCCTCTTACTTCTTACCTCACTTCCAGATTCGTATGAGAATCTTGTGACAACCTTATTGCATGGAAAAGATACAGTAAGTTTGGAGCAGGTGTAGGCTTCTTTGGTGTCTTATGATACACAAAAGAGGAAGACCATTGTTGATGGTGGGCACGAGACTGCTTTAGCTGTTCAAGGTTGGAATCATGGAAGAAAATTGGGAGGAGGATTTGAGAGAGACAGCAGGTTCAAATCAAGCTCCAAAGGCAAGGGACCACAATGCTATGACTGCAAAGAATTCAGGCATAAAAAGATAAATTGTCCTTTGAGAAAAAGAAAGGATGATCTTGGTCCAGGTAGCAGCAATTTTGTGGCGGAAGACTTCGAGTATGCCCTCTAGGTACTCAAAGCAACACATCTCCTGGTGATGTATAGTCTCAAGTGTTGCAGGGGTTTTGCAGCAAGTGGAGCTATGGGATTCACAGGTGATGAGATGGTCCTGAAGAATGAGAAGTGTGAGGAATGTTTGTCTGGCTCGACGGGTGTTGCTGGAAATGGGTGCACTGACAAGTTTCCAAGTTGCAGACAATGAAGAAGAGGAAAACCTGCTGGAGGAGACGAGGATGTGTCGAGATCCTGTCTGGAGCTAAATGTTTTTTTTTTTGCTTGCAGCAGCTGCACATGCATTGGCAGTGACTAAATCGAAACAGGACCAACGAGGTTGATTCAGAGTGTGCATGCTGGTATGTAAGGCCAATGGACTTTGGTACAGTTTGAGTCGAGGTGGAGATCATTATGAGTACCAGAAAGTTTGGGGAATTTGATTTAGTTACCGTTGTCCTTAGTTTGTACTTTGGGTGCTTATGGTGAGTGTTGATTCGAGTCTCTGTGATGTTTTCGAATTTGGCCAAGGTGGAGATTGTTGGATAGTGGCCAAATTAGGCTAGGAAACAAAACAATATTGATGAGGGAACATCATGATGAGGATTATGTTTCCTTGTTTTGTGGCTTGATTTGTTCCTTATTTTGTGGCTTGATTTGTTCCTTGTTTTGTGGCTTTTTCAAAGCCATAATTATTTGGCTTTCGGGTGGAAGAAAGGAGGAGAAGAAAAGGGGTTGATTTTTATTTAAATGCTTGCCGAGGGAGAAGGTTTGGAAGAGGAAAAGCATCCAAAGAGATGGTGAGAGCATTTGGCTCTACCATGGGTACGGGTGAGAGAAATCAAGAGAGCTAGAGTGAAAGGTCTCTTGTGAAAGAACTCTTGGGGTAGAGTGAGGCTCTTGGGAAAATTCTGTGAGTGGGTGTACAAGGGATATGTGATTGGGTTATGTCGATTTAACTCATGTGTAACTTGTACTGTTTTTCTCATAGTGAAGAGTAATATCTCTCCGAGGACGTAGGCAGGTTTTTGCCGAACCTCGTAAATTTCTCGGTGTCTTTATTTCTTGTATTTTAAACTATTGAACTGTGGGTTTGTATGTTGGTGAAGATAATCAGCCAAGGCACAACATAGTAGAGCTGCTAGTTGAGGGTGATGAGAAAGTGGAGAAAATGCGTGATGAAAATTCAGAAATCAACATTGTGTTTCTGACACGCCCCGACCCCGATATTCCCCGAATACTAAGATAAGCACGTGCTGGCCGACACCCGAGGGTGACGAAAGCCATTTATTAAGTGCAAATGCTGAAAATAAGGACCGTGTTCAGAGCACACCTCTAATCTAGAACACTAGAAGAAAATAATATAAAATTGAATGAAACAAAGGAGTGGGTCCTACACTGAGAGAACTCGAAGATGCCGATGCGGAAGTGCCTGGATGTCGGGATTGTATGCCTCGATTCTAAGTCCTGAAGGGGGCGCAAAACAAACATGAGTGGACCAAGTTGATATATATAATAAAATAGTTATCAACATACTAACCCCCAGGTTTTATGAAAACACAAATATAATGATAAACATAGGTTTTCCGAAACCTAGCATGTCGTGCAATATCTCAAATCATCATTCGCATAAAATAGTAATCACTAGTGAATGTCCGATATAACACTTCAGGCCCCATGCCGGCTCCCCGTCTCTGAGCACACAGTCAGAGGAAAATGCACTTCAGGCCCCTTGCCGGCTCCCCGTCTCTGAGCAGACAGTCAGAGGAAAACACACTCCAGGCCCTATGCCAACACCAAACCGTCGCCCGAGACGGACCGGATCTATCCCTACGTCCTGTAGCGGAAAGGATCACTAGGTAAGTACAAAACCAGTGAACAGACATATATTGAAAATCAACTTCATAGTATAAAGTCATCCATCATCTATACTATAAAGAAGTGTTCTAAACATGTTCTAAATATCATATCGTCATCCATAAGATATTCTATAAGAACATGGGTTATAGGAAAAATAGTAATAATTCAAACTAGCCTCAGTAAACATGTTATCTCAAAACGTTTCATAAAACATAATCATCAAATCATGCTTTTCATGTATGCATTTATACTATGAAAACATGCATTTTTAGAAGGGGTCCACTCACAGTACTTAGCTGCCGAAGAGCCACGCAACTAGCGAAGACGGAAACGCCACAATTAAACGCCCCTAAACACATAAACGGTACATTTAGTCAAACACTACTCAAACGATTGAATTTGGGAAAACGAACATCGGAAACGGGTTCAGGACGTCGAAATTAGCCTAGGAGGGGTCCCGCACGAAAATCCAAAAAGTCAACGGTCAAAGTCAACGTTGATCGTTAACCCAGTCAACGGTCAACGGGTCAAGTCAACGGGTCAGGGTTACGGGTCAACGGGTCAGGGCCTTAGGGTTTTGGGTTAGGGTAATTGGGTTTAGGTTTTAGGTGGGTTGGGTTTGGGTTAGAAGGAAAGTGGGTTTGGGTTTGAAACCTCATGGCCCAATGCCCCAATTAAAAGGGTAATGGGTTTGGGCTTGCAACCAGGGTTTTGGGCTTGGCAGGAAAGGCCCAAAGGCCTTGGGTTTGGAGTTCGCCGGATTCCAAGGAGGGGGAAGGCCGGATTTCGGAAAATAGCGAGACGAAGAGGTTGATACCTCGCATTTCGGAAACTGGGTAAGATTCAATTAAGTGTAACTTCTTCAATACTCAATGAAATTAGGTGAAACAAAAAGGAAAGTTGTAGTACTCAGCGAGACGAAGAGATTGATACCTCGTACGCCGGCCAACTCGCCGTGGTTTGGCCGGAAATTGCCTCGAAAGGGGCGGTGCTCGCTGGAAAACTGGGAAATGTCTCCGAGGTGGTTTCTTCATGGTTTGACGTCCAAAACACAACCACGGGGTTAGAAAAGAGCTATAGGTGTGGGCATGGGTGTGTATGTGTGTGTGTGTGTGTGTGTGTGTTCTTGTCGGAGGAAGGAGCACCGAGAGGGGAGGGATGGAGAAATCAGAGGAAGAAAGAGAGAAGAGAGAAGAGAGACTTTTCAGAAAAAAACAAAAGAAAGGGAAAAGGAACCGGGACACAAGACAGGGGGTGGGCCCCTTGGGCTCACCAATTAAGGTTCAAAAACAATTTTAAAAAGGAAGGTATCCCCCAAACTTAGTGAAAATACAAAAATACCCATTTTCTTACGTAAATTCCGGGATGGGTTGTTACAGTTTCTGCCTTGGTTCCAATGATGATTGATATATAGGTCCGAGATGGACAACTTGCGAATGGGCAGCCGGCACCCCCCTCACAATGGAACCAGAGGTGGGTCTCGGTCATACAATAATACAAGGACGTCTCGGTCCTGTGTTGCCGGACGGACAAGTGATCCGACTGCTAGACACGAGAGAATAGAATTTTTAAGTAGAGGGAAACTTCAAGGGATTCGATAGAACTTCAAACACTATTCCATTGGAAAATCTCATTAAATTAAAGTTGCCAACGTTCCCAAACATATAATTTGCAACAAATAATAAAGATTAAGTAGATGATACAATTTAAATTTAAATATATGTATTATGTTGTCGGTCAGTATTTTTCTTAATTTGAAATGAGAGGTTTTAGGTTCGAATCTTGTGAATGACTATCAAATTAAGTTATCCATTGTGTGGTTTAATCGAATTCCCCATTTTCTTAGTATAAAAATATCGATTTATTAAAAAAAAAAAAAAATATATATATATATATATATATATATCATGTTTTAAAATTTAAATTTAATGCGATTGTAAACAAACAGGGTCATAATGGGAACTTCGCATAAGTTGATGATACATTTTCCCGCCCCATGTGGAAAAAGAGGGAAGAATGACATTTTCCCGCCCAAAACGCCGCTGAAACCCCGTACCTTTAGGTTTAGCTCTTACCAATCCAGAGAGAGAGAGAGAGAGAAATGAGCAGCTCGGGGAGGAAGAAGGTGCAGAGGAAGTGCAAGATCAGAGGGTACACGCTTGACCCGGACGCCGTCGACGAGATCCTCTCCTTCGCGTCCAATTTCGACGACTCTGCTCCCGACGACGATGCCATCGATCTCCTCCTCGACTTCCTCGAGACCCAACCCCGTAATCCCCCCATTTTTTCTTCCAATTTTCACCTTTTCTTCATCATTTTCAATTTCCTCTTCTTCTTCTTCCTAAACAAATGATTGCGTCTTTTTCTTGGGGATTGCAGGAAAGGACAAGGAGACGGTGCACCGCCTCGTTACCAAACTGTCGCGTGCTGATGCGGCCGTCTACGACGGCGATGATGACGGTGGTGGTAGTACCTCTGAACCTGATTGGCACATAATTGATGCCTTCAAGGTCCCAAAGTTCCGATACGATCCCATCAAGAAAAGTTTCTACAAGTATGTTTCTTTTTGGCCAACCAATTCATTAATTCTTTGTAACGTGAATGTCTTCAACAGGCTAATGTGTTTTTCTTTTCGTTTTTCGGGTTGATTTTAGGCATACTGGGAGATTATCTATTCATGGCGAAGCATCGGCTAAATCGGCTCTGTACAAGGATAGGTTTCTCTTGCTCTCCCAGATTATCTCTCGCCAAAAGGAGTTTTCCAGACCAGCATTTGGTTCTAAATCGTCGGATTCAGGTCGCCGCGAGGTTGGTACTCACATTTTCTTTCTTTGAGCAACTCTGATTGGGGTCCTTTAAGCGCCAAGGTTGAATTGAATAACTTTATATATATGATATGCTGGTCAGATATCTCCAATTCAGTCTCTGATTGGGCAAACCGGAAGGAGATGGGTGATGGGTCTGATATCTCAGTTGGAGGATGGCCATTTTTACTTGGAAGACCTTTCTTCGTCTGTGGAAATCGACTTATCGAATGCAATATCCTTTACGCACTCTAATCATTGATAACCTCAGTGTTGATTTTATGACCCTCATTGATTCCGTGTCTTTTTGATAGAGACTCAGTTGTGCCATGAGTTATGGCTATGCCTGAATCGTAAACTCCAAAGTTGAGGTTCAGTCAAATGAAAAGTGTTAAATGATCATTTTCTTTGACAATGCATACCAGATAACTGCAGGGTTTTTCGTGGAGAACACAATAGTTGTCGCAGAAGGTGAGATGCTTTTAGAGGGTGTCTTTCAGGTTAGCTAACATCCTTTGCTTCTCTACACTCTTAATAAAAACCGCACATACTTTTACTAGAATTTAGTTTTCAAAATACCAGTACTTAATATCTTGTAATTCCCAAGGTAGAACATTTATTAGCTCCTCCTCCGAACTACTTATTCTCACCTAGCGAGAGGCTGAATTTTCATATCATAATGTGGTAATCGATTTAGCTAATCACTTATTTTGTTTGTGAAGGTGATTACTTGTGGATTTCCTCCGCTTGAGCCCAGAGACGAGTCCCTCCAATTTATTGCGGGGAATGACTTTTTTGGTAGTAGTTCTCTAACAGAAGAGGAGACTGTATCCTAAAATTGCTGTAGTCATTTGGACTTGTTCAAAATTTTGTAAACATAGCTGGTATATGATTGTTGAACTTTATAGACTAGCCAAAGGATATTGTGGATATATAGTTTCCTTTACACTTTAAACAGCTTAGACTTGCAAAGTTGGATAGGACAGTAGCTAATGACAATGTTGTCATACTATCTGACGTTTGGCTCGACGATGAAGAGGTGACTAACATTCTTTTTCTTATGAAATATGCTAATGACTTGTATATTTTCGCAGAGTTTCTCAACATTACGTTGATAATTCTTTTCTTATTTGACAAGGCTATGGGAAAGCTAGAGACAGTATTCAGTGCCTTTGAGGATGAAGAATTTGTACCATGCTTATTTGTTCTCATGGGGAATTTTTGCTCTCGCCCATGTAATCTTGCTTTTCATTCTTTCTCCAGTCTCAGGTCAGGAATATTTTGATAAGATTTATTTTGTTACTCTGGATAGTCTTTTCTGTCTCACGTCAGTATACGCAATACTGAGCTCCCTAGACCTGCAGGTTGCAGTTTGGCAAGCTAGGGAAGATGATTGCAGCCCATCCACGGCTAGTAGAGGGTAGTTGTTTTCTATTTATCCCAGGTCCTGATGATGCAGGTATACGACGCTTGTTTTAATATGCTGCTCCAAAGATAAAAAGTCTTTCTTAAAAACTGTGCGTAGAGTCTGGGTACATACTTGATTAATCTGTGCTTTTTGATAATTTCAGGCCCTTCAACAGCTCTGCCCAGGAATGCCTTACCAAAATATTTAACGGAAGAGCTTCAAACTCACATTCCAAATGCCATATTTTCCAGTAATCCTTGCAGGTATGTGTTTTCTGAGCACTGATTCAGTTGGCTACAATAAATTCCAAGACAAAAGAATTTATCTCTCACCAGGGTACCTTGTGGTTCTTGAGATACAAAGTTTCTTCTGTGCTTGTATTTTCAGTGGTCCTGCTGATCAATGACTTACCATTCTTGAATGCAGATTAAAGTTGGGTACCAAGGAGGTTGTATTTTTCCGTCAAGATCTGCTCTACAGAATGCGTCGTTCCTGTCTGGTTCCCCCTTGTACAGTAGAAACTGATGATCACTTTGAGCATGTAACATCTCTCCCTCTCTATCTATCTAACATTGTCAATATCTTGTTGACTAACGTGCATGATCACCAAGGAAACTTAACGGGTTCTCGATTTTTCATTTTGTCACAGCTTGTTGCCACCATAACCCATCAATGTCATCTCTGCCCACTCCCTCTTACTGTACAACCCATCATTTGGAATTACGATCACTCGCTTTACCTCTATCCGACTCCCGACACGGTAATTCTAAGATTCGATCTGGCTTTCAATTTTTTTTTTTTTCAGTTTTGATTTAGTTTAGGTGCTCTAAATTTTGGGAGGTCTAAGATTTCTTTTATTCTTTGATCTTGCTGTGCAGATAGTTTTAGGTGACAGAAGTGACCAGAAGGCTTTCAAATACACAGGAATCACTTGTTTTAATCCTGGTTCCTTCTCAAGTGATAGTACCTTTGTGGTATTCCGTCCCTGCACCCAGGAAGTCGAACTGTCGTCCTTGTAGTCACAATTCATCTGTCGGTTAGCGAAATTAGCACTTGGAATCAATAACATGATGTCATGTGTTTTAAGTTTCTCACATAGCATTGCTTGATTAATTTTAGAAACTGCTGACTTGGCATGTCCACTTCATGTGAGCCGTCCCGATTTAGCGTTAGAGGTACCACTTTGTATTTACCATCATGAATCATGATGTTTTGACTGGAACATCAAAATCAGAGGTAGCAGGGTTTTACAAATAATTACATTCTTTGTGGAAATACAACGTGGCAAAGAGCTCGACATTTCAAACATGCACCTAACTTGAACATTTACTGCTGCTGTAAACTTAGTGGCCTCAGCTAATTTCATTGAATTTACAGCTAACCGTACACTTATGTTTTAGGTGAATTCTGAAAAGGAATATGAAGTCACATCACGAGATACTAAATTTATATGAATTTATGTCTGTTAGTTATCTAACTATTTGACCTTTCGTTAAATTGAACGTAGGACACGTTTTTAGACAGTGTAGAAGCCACACTTATACTATTATAACCAAAATGTGTGATGAGTTGTTTTGGAATATGAAAAATTGATTTCAAAACTTTATAACGCAATGTGAAAAGAAAAATTAAAACATTGTGATTGATTTTAAAAGTTACTTCAAACTTGAAAGTAAAAAAAACTGATGCTGTACCCTTGAGTATACCTAAAGATTCATAATTTCCTAGTGGTAATATTTCTGTAAATGAAAGATTAGGGAGGATGTCCATTAGTCAAATTTCAACATGAAAAATGTCGGAATCATGTTGGACTTGTGAGCTTATTGCGTCAATCAACACTTCAGCCGAAAGAAATGGTATCTCTAGTGCATTTTTTACATTGAGCACTAGCCACTTATATACTTTCCAACTAATACTATGTACTAAAGTTTTCTTCAACAACAATTCTAATACAATAGTGGAAGCTCCATTTATAAACCTAATCAAGTCAAGAATTGGCCACAACTGCTTGTGTTTTTCAAACAGAAGTGTTATTGTTAGTGTTGGAATCAGGATTTTATGTGAGGAGGGTCTCACATAAATATTAAAAATTAATAAATATAAGCAGATAATATTTACAAAACTATTAAGCAAAACATCATAATATATTTTTCTCAATACAAGGAACCAAACAATCATTCATCTACAAATCACTCATATATTCAAGTGATATTACCATCATATTAGTTCAACTTATGATATAAAATATATTATAAAAAGTTTATATAGTATTATATAATATTCATAATGTATAATAAAATACTTATACAATATTTTAAGGGAATTGTTATTGGCACTCCAAAATTCTTATTCTACACTCCAAACTTTCTATATTTGGAAAGAAAAATACACTTGTGAGGAGTGTAAAATGAGATTTTTGGAGTGCCAATAACATTTCCCTATTTTAAATATAAAAATTTGATTGCGTAAGTTGCTCTTCACAATATTGAGCAGAAAGAGATTTTACAAACCTTATACTTGTTAGTTGAATTAATTTGAAATTAGGAATTTAAAAAAATATATGATTCAAGAAATGGGAAGGAGAATAGGCTGAATAGCTTTGGAGTTTTGGGTCTGTGTTGCTGCTTGGCTGCTCCTAGGTAAAAAGATAAAAAAAGGTTTTCTTTTCCTATACAAATTGAACGGTGGGTGGTTAATGAAGGGTTTTATAACAGAAGTGAGGATGGCCCCGGACCCATCCTCGTCCTTTCTTCCCTCCGTCCCTCGTTATTGGCCCTCTAAAAGATCATCATCTATCCATTTTTATAAAACACCAAAGAACGATATATCACATTTTAAGGAGTGCATCATCTTCTTATGAAGTGCTGGTAACAATTCTTTAGTATCATTGTCAACTATCCGCTTTTTACCTTTTAATTTATATAGTGATTCAATATTTTCTTATGATTAATCATAGTCCTATTGCTAATTGGCTATATATAGAAATGCAATCGCTTCTCAGTTGGACAACCGACAGAGTGAAGTTAGTTAACTAATTAATTAAAGGTGTACAATTTGGTCCTAATTTTGGTAGCCCAGCCAGGAACTGGATTAGAAAATGCAAAGGTGCTATATAACATCAAGGTTAGTACAAGTACATATCCATTTTAAAGGAATGTATATATATCCTAGCTAAGCTACCCAAACAATGACATGCATGAAAGTTCACATATATGATATATCCCTGTCCTCTACCTAATAATACCCTAGAACTAACTCAAAAAAAAGTGAATTGCACTCAACGAGCACCTGCAATTTATTTCCACAAATATAGTTATATATATATATATATTTGGGTGTTGTGATCAGCCTGAATTAAACATAAAACCTTGTTTATATTCTAAATTAATTATTCGTTGAGTCAAGACTTGTTGAAAGCTGATTCTTGACCTTGACATTTGTACAACAAACAATAAGGAAGTTTAACTGTAATATTAAAATAGCGAAAAGAAGTTATAGTAGTATAATATATATATATATATATATATATATATGTATATATGTATGTGGTTTGGTAGGTAGGTGTACTCTTCATTGATCGTGATTAGTGGATAGCTCGATCAAGAAACAAAAGAAATCCCTTGGAATGGTTCATAAGTTGGGTTTGGGCAGTTTTACAGATGGGAAGTTTATGTTACTTCTGGAACCAGAAACCCTAGCTTTATCCCGTCTTAGTTAGGTGAGTGTCAAATCCTTACTCCTTATGATCAGTTAAGGGGACTAATTAACGGCCTTAATCAGGATTTGGTTAAACTTTGCAGAAACGGGCTTTGAGTGAGAGAGACAGACAGAAATCTAGAATCACAGAACAAGACAAAGTTATAGAGAATGCTACCAGCTACCTACCGTATATTTATATATATGGTAAGGTGGACAAGACCACTTTGAACTAAGGTCTGTGTGCGTTAAAAGTTCTTCACAACATTCCTTCAAAGCGGAATTTCTGTATCCCCTATATTTTTACCCTAAGAAGAGCAAGAATTATATCATTATTCTTACCAATCCCAACAGTTACATGGATGGTCAAGGATCATGCCTTCATTCCTTTATGTACATCTATGTATAATGTATGATATCGAGTTCGATGGATTTCATTTATAGGGTTACTTTTTTTACAGCAAGCATTAGGCTTCAAGGATTAGGATTTCTTTAAAAGTAGGTTAATTACATTTTACTATACAATACTTGTGGAACAAGAAATCCTAACTAGTTTATTTTATCACTAATGAACAAAAAGAATAAACTTCAGGGTTACAAGGGACTTTAACAATAACAAGAAATCGATATTGCTCATGATTTTATGTTAAACTCTTGTTAACGTAAAAGAGATTGAAGTTCTGGTAAGCAGCAAGTAAACAGTAATTAAACAACTCTTGGAATGAGTTTGATACCATTGCTCACTGCCATTAGAAAAGTAGGTGAAACTGGTGAACAGTGTGAAGAACTCTACAATCAATGACTTTTAATCAGTTTGGATTTTCAATTAACAAATTATATATGGACGAATCTAGATAGCATGCATCTTCAAAATTCCTCATGGATGATCCATATATTCAAAATTTTACTCCATAAATTAATTAAGTGATCTGTCAACAATACTTAATTTGCAGCAGATATACACCATTAATTCAACAAATCTTTGTGCATAAATCTGTGTGTGTGTGTGTGAGAGAGAGAGAGAGAGAGAGAGAGAGAGAGAGAGAGAGAGCTAGGTAGGTGATGAAGAAACAGCATGCTGAGCTACTGGTGAGATTTTCCAATGTCAAGCGCAGTGTAAGGTGGGTGAAGATGGAGGATGTGTTTCCTGGCCCTTACTTTTTTTACAAGCAATTTAGATGATCTCCTTACTTGGGAGAATGGTTAGGCCAACGGTCATAAGAATGGCTCCTGTCCTTACAAATTAATATCAGGAAAACTAATTAGTTTCCTTGATTCTGTGCAGTTTGGATGTTGGGTCACACCAACATGCTCAATAATTTTTTTTTTTTTTTTTTTTTTTTTTGAAAAATGCTAGGGAGACTATCTTTTTAGATTATATTTTGTAAACCACATGATATGGTGGTTGATGGCTCTTCAAAGAAAGACCCTTGAAACTCCTATTTTTCAAACAAAAACCCAACTAATATTTAACATTCAAATAAAACCCAAATTTCAAATAGACTACCATGTAGATAAATATATAACCAATTATTATTTACAACTTATGCCACAAAACCCTAATTATGTTAATAAATATTATTACTCACTCTAATTATGATTAGCAATTAACCCCATATGAAATTTTTACCTTTTTTTTTTCATAAATATTATTAACATATATATATATATATTAATTTACCCATATTCATAAACAATTATAGGCATATTTTTTGTATGAAAAAAGGATCCTTTGTATAATCAGTTATTTTGCATCATATAATATTGTTTGATAAAAAAAAAGAATCAATTAATATTCTTTTATTTTGTAGGTAAATTATTTTATACAGATTACTACATACATTAGCCATTTTGATTTGTTCTTATATGTGCCTGTCAAAAAAAATTTATCTATATTTATATTTAAGGTATAAGTAAATTAATTTTTTATAAGAATTAAACAATAGGTAAATTATATTGTAGTTATATTATGTTTCTAAAAACAAAAGGAAAATTGAAATTCATAAACAAAAAGTAGTAGATATATTATCTTTTCAATCAAATTATATTCCTTTATTTTGTAGGTTAATTTTTTTAAAGCATTATTACATATACTGGGCACATTTTACTACTAATATATATATGAGTGTGTGCGCGTGCGCGCAAATATATATTAGTTTAGTAGGAATTATATATTGTAGGTGCATTATGTTTGTACAAAAAAAAAAAGAAAAAAAAAAGACAATAGTTAAATTAAAATTCATAAACAAAAAGTAGTAGATATATTATTTTTTAATCAACTTACATACCTTTATTTTGTAGGTAAATAATTTTACATGCATTATTACATATATTGGGCACATTTTAGTAATATACATATGTCACATCCCGGCCCGGGCCCCCATTACATCCCGGGCTCGACTCCACCGAAGTACGATATTGTCCGCTTTGGGTCTCGACCATGCCCTCACGATTTTATTTCTGGGAACTCACACGAGAACTTCCCAGTGGGTCACTTATCTTGGGAATGCTCTCGCCTGAACTCGCTTAACTTCGGAGTTCCTATGGAATCCGAAGCTAGTAAGCTCCCAAAAAGCCTCATGCTACGTAGAGATGAGAATATACATATAAGACTTAGAGAATCCACCCCCTGGGCGATGTGGGATGTTACAATTCACCCCTTTTCGTCGGCACACTTCCTGCCAGGGATTGGCTCTGATACCAAATTGTCACATCTCGGGCTCGACTCCACCGTAGCACGATATTGTCTGCTTTGGGCCCCGACCACTCCCTCACGGTTTTGTTTCTGAGAACTCACACGAGAACTTCTCAGTAGGTCACCCATCCTGAGAATGCTCTCGCCTGAACTCGCTTAACTTTGGAGTTCCTATGGAACCCGAAGTCAGTGAGCTCCCAAAAGGTCTCGTGTTAGGTAGAGATGAGAATATACATATAAGACTTAGATGATCCACTTCCCTGGACGATGTGAGATGTTACAATATATATATATATATATGTATATGTGTGTGTGTGTGTGCGCGCGCGCGCGCGCGCGCAATTATATTTTATTATAACAAATGTAGATAAATTAATATTGAATCAAATAACATTTTTTAATTTTGTAGGTAAATTATTTTGCATGTATTATTACATATACTGAGAATATTTTATTACTAACACATATGTCCAAATAATTTACCTATGTTTTTATGTAAATTACTCCATAGTTCCCTTTCAGTTTCCATATGGTAAGATGACGAGATTAAATTAAAATTGTCTAATTTATGCAAATTTGGAAAACAATTATGAAATCTTAAGGAAAGTATAACATTAATGTTTATTTATTTATTTTTTATTTTTGCCAGAAGCATTAACATTCAATTTGTTAAGATATATTAATATGCAATGAATTTAAACATTAATTCATTTTTTTCATTAATCCCTCCCTTCAAATCTGCATAAAATTAAATGTATACATTAAAATTGTAAGTAGGGATATTTTAGGCATCTGGAAAATGCAAAATGTGTAAAGTCAAACAAAATTAATGAATTTTTTTATATGGAGCCGAGTCATTGGATTTTATTCTAGTAAAAAGACTATGTCAGGTTTTATGTAAAGAAACTTGAGTTTCAAGGGCTAAAATCATATTTTCAGTTTATTTTAACAAATTAAAGAACAAATTCCAACTATCAACTGACATATCATGTCGTGTACAAAATATGGTCTAAAAAATTCTCTCTTTTAACATCTATTTTCTTTTTTCTTTTTCTTTTTTAAGTAGGGGGTCTACACCAGTATGCTCATACTTTAATTACATATATGGATATGGCTACAATCGGAGAGAGATGTGACATCCCGTCCCGAAAATATCGAAAACTCACGTGTGAAATGACTACTTTGCCCCTAGTTAGTTCTTTTACGTTTATTGGTTGTTTTGTGTGGTGTTGGCATGTGTTGGGCCACACACTCACACTGTCACTCTCCCTAACCCTCTGTCCCTTTCCCTGTCTCTCTCCCGAGCTCCCTTTTTCCCATTTCCCTTGAAAACGTACGGACATTCACCAAAACCCAGCAAACACCCACAGATCGAGGGAACTAAGACCACATTCGTGATCGTGAGGCTCGTGGGAGTCCAGTCGTACCATTTTCAGGTAAGGTTATCACCGTTTTCACGTCGATTTCACGAAGTTAGTTTTGGGGTACTATTCATGCAAACATATTTTCTCACGTTTTTGGGAAAATGAAGCTCATAGGTAGCTTAGTGGTGTCCCAAGGAGTCTCGGAGTACTTCGTTTGAAGGAGTTGGACGTCGGAATCGCCGTATTCGAAGTTGGCCGAAATTGGAGTGTGGTGACAGGTAAGATCTCGTAGTTTTTGACTCTTAAAAGTTGTATGGTTGTGTTCTCCTAGTCTTAGGCTTCGTTTTGGTGCAAAAATCACGAAAATTGGTTGAAAAACGAGAGAGAAATCGAAGTTTGCAGGTTTCGCGATTTTCCGGCGCCGGCGACGGCACTGGAGGTTCGCCGGAGAAGGAGACGGAATATTCCGTCAAGTCTGACGGAATATTCCTGACGCCGTTAACGGAATCTG
The DNA here is from genome assembly GCF_963583255.1 of Pyrus communis. Classification (NCBI taxonomy): domain Eukaryota; kingdom Viridiplantae; phylum Streptophyta; class Magnoliopsida; order Rosales; family Rosaceae; genus Pyrus; species Pyrus communis. Next base: position 25,824,148 of record NC_084814.1, on the reverse strand, counting down.
TCAAAACTGACGGAATATTCCTTACGGCGTCAGTTGACGCTGTCAGCGTGCCAGGCACGTGCCTGCGCGTGCGGCGGTGGAAAATTTTTCTAAAAATTTGGGTGTGATCCTGAGGTTGTGTAGAGCACGTTGGTATATTCATTTGTCCAATTTGAGCAATGTATGAGAAGTTCTTACGAGAAGTTGGTTATGTGCTTTAAAATTAACGTTTTTATAGTTGTTTCGCATATAGGTGATACGTATCCCGAGGACGAGCGTAGTCACTCGAGGCAGGGGGGCTACGACCCTTCCACATACCAGTGAGTGGGCTTTTGGTTTTCCGTATATACCTATATACTATATTTTTCCCAGAAATTGATTAAATGGTTATCAGTTATATGCCATGCATTACATTATCGTTATTCATGCATCATTGGTTACATTAGTAGTTGCATATATATATATATATATATATATATATACATATGCATATTGGGTGCTGTGGACGCACAGGTAAGTGCCAGGTAAGTGTTATCCATATTTACATTCAGTAGTGGTTTGAGATGCTTAGAGAGCTCATAACCTGCACCCTCGGTGTTAGTGCTCCCGCCCAGAGTAGGGCACAGTCATTCACGTGATGTTCACCTCCCGCACCACACGCTCAGCTTGGATCCAAGTTAGGTGCACAGTCCTGTCGTACAGACCACATTAGGTGGTTCCGACTCGTAGGTGACCCGCGATTATTCGCATAGCCTTCACGTGATCGTAGTACTAGAGCATATATATGTATTACACCCAGGCATGTCGTACAGACCACTTTAGGTGGTTCCGACTCGTGGGCAGGTTCAGTTATTAAATTTGAGATTTGAGCTCTACATGCAGCCGTACAGGTCACGTTAGGTGACTCCGGCTGCCAGATTATATGTTACTGATATGATTTATACCTGAGCACTTGCATTTCATTATGAGATTTTGACATGGCATATTCTTGAGCATGATTAGCATATCTATACATACGTATATATGTTTATTTTTTGGGAAGTATACAGGTTTTACGGCGAGGGGTTAGAATGTATTTTTCTAAATGGTTTTTGAAAAGCTTTGTTTTTGCCCACTCATGCTTTTGTTTTGCGCCCCTCCAGGTTCTAGTTGCTTAGCAGTTTCGGTGGTTTCCCAGAGGGCTTTCCCGGCATTTCTGACAGATATTCACCAGAGTAGGGTCACCTTCGGGTGTACTATTGTCGAATCTTTTTTGTTTGGACTGCTGTAGATTTTATGCTCTGAACTTAGCGTCTCACTTACGCTAGCACTTGTTTCTACTACTTTGTATGCTAGTTTTTAATTATTCGTACTTTTTATATTACTATTTTATTAGCTTCCGCACGTGCACATGGTTACGTCACCTCCGTGTGACGGCCAGCACGCCCTGATCTCGGTCGGGGTGTGTCAGAGATGTCTTCCATTTCATTGGTTGTAACTCATGCAGGTTGTTAATTAGTGTACACACACACACACGCACACACATCAACTTTCATGTGTTAAGAATGACTACAAAAAATTATACCATCTATTAAATGACAATCACAACATGCAAGCGTGAATTCAAACATAATTGACGTACGACACAGATCTAGGGTTAAATTTAAGAAAGTGCATTCAGCCATTCACACACTTATTTTTACCTTCTATGTATGTACACATCCTTGTTAATTTTTTGCTATTGATCTTTTTTAGTTCATTCGATCTGATGGTCGAAATTTGAGAAGGATGTGTGAGAAATAAAAATGGGTGTGTGAATATCACTATCTAATAATTTAATGGAAAATACTATGGCGCCCTTCTTTTCTTAAGGGTATTGTATTCTGTGTAAGATTATATGACAACATTTATTTTGTCAACGTAATATGATAATGGTGAGGTTACAAAATGATATTGTTATTACATTAATTAACAGTATTGTTTGTACATCATGGATGTCTTGTTATAATATAGACATGAGATATCATATTTTGAGTGGACGCAAAATTAACCATACATTGTTATTCACTTTAGAGCTCCTAACCTTCACGTTAATGCTATTAGAATATAATGTTAAGTTCTAACATGATTCAACGTCTAATTAAACTACAAGAAACAAGGTTACATTATAATCATTACAGTTTATTGTCCAGGTGATCAATAATAACAAAGTTACAGAATGACAGTATTATTACTGCAATGATGTTGATTATTACATCGTGGACATCCTATTACACTATCAATGTAAGCTATTACACAGCTACACGGCCTGGAGATGAGAAACAAATCGAGCAGTTTGAGTTAGTTTGACTAAAAAAGAAGTAGTTATTATTATTATTTTATAATAATGATGTCCGATTCTCCACGTGCAGTTGAAGTCGTGAGGTTTGTAAGCTAAAATTGTTAGTTAGGTCTGAAAGGTGAACAAAACCTAATTCAACTTCCATATTCCTGAGTACACCACCACAGATGCCAAACCAACCCTCACCTTTCTTTCTGGTCTTTAACAATAAAATTATTTAATTTCTTCTCGTAATTAGGATAAGGTTTAATTAATTGAATTAGGGTTAGCTGTATGGATACGTAATCATCTGGTCTATGCAATCAGTTACAACTTCTGTTTAGTGATACATATTTATGTTAATGTGATCATTGCTTAAATAATTTTTTTCATATACGTACAAAAATTAATAAATAAAAGAAAATGAGAGTAAGATGGCTAGGTGGGTTATAAGTAGACGTTGTAGGTTAGAAATTTGGAAAGACGTTGAAAGAGGAACCATATTTCACCCCACCAAGCAACCCATCTCTCTCTCTCTCTCTCTCTCTCTCTCTCTCTCTCTCTCTCATGTTCTCATGTCATATTGTCATCTTATAACATTATAATATAACTTGGTGGGATGATGATGATATAATTGTGGTTTTTTTTTTTGTTAGCCAAGACGTTGCATCAATCGCAGGTGTAAGGTCTGTCCAAACTCTCCCACTCTCTAACGGAAAATACTTTTCATCTCTCTTTCCCTCTCCCTTATATAATAATCCATTTAGCTAATTCAAAGGATCTCCAAGCTCTCTAGCTTCGCTCCTTCCTTATCTATTGATCTCGCCTGCCGTACCTTAGTTATAATTGTCTCGGTTGTTATTGCCTTGCCCCCGCGCTGGGCGTCGTGGTCGTGGTCGTTGTCTTCTTCTTCTTCTTCGTTGCTCTCTACAAATCTAGATAGTATTTGTCGATCTATTGGATCACGAAGGGAGAACATCAGGCATCCATGGTCGTTGTAGAATTAGCTCTAGCTATAGGTTGTTAGGCAGCTTTAATTCCAATTTATTAATTTGTTCTTTTTGTGTTAATTTATATAAAAAATAAAAAATAAAAAAAAACACTTGAAGATCATAAACACATAATTAAGATGTGCACTAGAGGCCATTGGAGGCCAGCTGAAGACGAGAAGCTTAGGGAGTTGGTGGAACGATATGGACCTCATAACTGGAACGCAATAGCAGAAAAGCTCCAAGGAAGATCAGGTATACTATTTCTATTCTTCTATTTCTTTTCGTTTTCTGATCGATGTGTTTGCATTTGTTGAAATTGTTGGAAACTACTTATACTAACATGCCCAAAATTATATATGCTTCAGCTAGCTAGGGCAAATATATTTGTATGCAATTAATTAAATTAATTAAAAGTTCAATTACTCAACTAATTAAGACATGCATGTGTGTGTGTGTGGAGAAAAGAGAGTAGTTAGTTGATTAGGGTTAATTGAACGATGTTTTTGTAATGTAAACATGTCCACGAATAATTAGTTCACAATGAATTGAATGATGCAGGAAAAAGCTGTAGGTTGAGATGGTTCAATCAGTTGGATCCAAGAATCAATAGGAACCCTTTTACAGAAGAGGAAGAAGAGCGTCTCCTAGCTTCTCACCGCATCCATGGAAATAGATGGGCTGTTATTGCAAGGCTTTTCCCTGGACGTACAGATAACGCAGTCAAGAACCATTGGCATGTCATCATGGCACGCAGGTGCAGAGAAAGATCTAGGCTTAATCACGCCAAATTAATAAGGAATACTTCTAGTATTACTGCTGCTACTACGGCTCAAACCTCGTTCATGAGTATCAATACTAACAATAATGAACCAAAATCCTCTTCAAAACAAGACCATCCCCTGCAGATCAATTGCAATATTGGCACGTGGAACCTGGATTCATATAATTATATTGGGAAATACTACTCATGCAACGACAGAAATTATCATCAGTATCGGCCAGCTTTCACTCATGACCCTCGTCCTCTCTTTCCAAAAGAGTTCTATCCGAATACCTGCAGTGTCACAATGCACCAAGGTGATTATCCTCTAGTACCAATTAATTCTCATGACTACTCCGAGTGTTCCATGCATGCATCTTCCTAACCACAGAATATATATGCAATATATATATATTTAATGATGATGCATGCCCTTATCAGTTACAATGACCATTGATCAATATTCTAATGCATGCATGAATGGTCCTAACTATATGTATTTATTATGTATATGTTGCAGATCATAATAAAGATCAGCCAATTGAGTTTTACGATTTTCTTCAAGTAAATACTGAGTCTAATGGAAGTGAAGTGATAGATAACGTAAGAAAGGATGAGGAGGAGGTGGATCAGGAAGGTACGGGACAACAGAACATAAGCAACGTAGCCGGTCTTCCTTTTATCGATTTCTTATCTGTTAATAATGGAACTTCTTCATAATATTGGTGTCTTGATGAAGATGATCAATGACATCTCAGCAGTGTAAAACTATCGGTAATGACATACAAACGGCACAACTTACCAGTTAGATGCTTGTTACTGCATCAATCCACAGAAAATCATATTTTATGAGATACTGATCGATGATCCGTATATCATATTGCAGCTTGCTAGCTAGGCATGTATTGTAGAAAGGAGGATGATGTAATGCAAGTGTTAATGTAAAATTATATTCTGAAGTAGAGAAGGTGCGCGCTTTTACCATGGTCATGGCTTTAATTTGCATGCATGATGCATCTGACATTATGTAAGTGGATATTTAGTTTGATTATTTGGTTGAAATTGAAATCCATAAATGGAACGGTGGAATGGGAGCGTATAATTCACAAGCATGTTTGTTGTGCCGTAATTTTTTGGTTATGTGTACTTCATCAATCTCCCTTCTATACACACATAAGCAATTACAAAGTATCATTTCTAGTGCATGCATGACTATATATAGTAAAGGGAGTTATGTTTTATCCTAAACAACCAACTTCTTATAAGCCTTTGTAATACTACAAGAAAATTTGTGATGTGCTTGTTGCCTAGTGTTTTAAAAAAGTGTTAATCATACATCCGTTTTTATTTCTCACACACACTCTTGTTAGTTTTATGCAAGATTGCATTCCTTTCTTGTTGTGTTAACCAAATAGAAAGGAGATAGAATAGTTATACTCTTTGAGCCTTCACCCCTATTCTATCTCTATTTTAAATTTTCAATCTCTATATTTTAGTGGATGTGTGAATCAAGTTCTAAAAGATTGCAATTTAAGGTAATCTCATTCAATAATTTTATATTTATATGAAACTTATCATATCCTAACTACCTTTGATCAATCATGTCACAACAAAGTTTGAATGGCTTAGTTATGTTAATATGAAAAGGATTTGGTAGAAAAACTTGATTCTATTCTTGCTTTTTCTAAGTCATTATGACTATTGTGATTGTTTCTCAATAAGTACAAACTATATATATGAATGTGAAACATATTGGAGGGCTTGAGAACTTAGGTTAAGACTTCATGTCTATTAATTTATTGTACCCTATAATATTTTATTTATCATTATATTCACAACAATGTATCACAAGGGAATGAAAAATTACAAGTAGGATGTAGATCATATTGGATATGCCCAAATGACCGTGAGCATGTCATGAGGATGTGAAGAAATGTTACATATCGCTATATTAAATTATCAAAATGACTTTGCATGTGCTCATAAAGATTGGATTACTCTCTATATTACTAATTGGTTTTAGTTATGTATGAGAGCATGTTGGCGTATGTGTAAAGCCTAAACTGCCACACATGCTCTACGTCACCAAATTTGTTTTGTTCACGTATGTGAGAGGCTTGAAAATTTATCACACATACAAGGCTGTTTGAGCATGTGGAGAAATATCCCACATCATAAATTTAATTACTAAATAAACTTTATATATTCTTGTAAGAAATCAAACTACATTTTATATTATCAATTAATTTTATAATAAAATCTGAACTAACTTCAAATCTTATCTTAAGCCTTAGGGCTGGTTTGGTATTGTTGTGCTTTGAGAAAAAACTGTTTCTACTGTGCTGTGAGAATAAGCTCATTTTTGCTGCTTCACGTTTTCAGCTTTTGTTTTCACTAAAAACTGTGAAAATAAACTGTTTTTAAGTGTTTATCAAACATTTTTTTGAATTCAGTTTTTTTTATACCCATTTTTTATAAAAGTACTTTAGTACCAAATCAGTACTTAAAGTAATAACTTTGACATATTGAAAGTGGTTATAGTTAATCACAAATTCATATTTTTACAAAAATGAAGATCACGACGACCATGTTGCCTGGGCCATGTATGGTGCAACACGATCCACAACATTATACCTAGCCGTATATCTTACGCTTTTTTTGAGGTATATTCACTTATGTTTTAAATAGTTATATATATGTACAGTACATTAACTTAAGTATCCCAAAGTCAATCCTATTTAAAAATCATAATAATCCTTTTTTGTTTAAAAATCTTAATAAACCTTGTGGCAGAATATATATTGAGTTTGCGTGCTGATCATGATTATTGGACAACTGATCATGATTAGCGGACACCCCAATTTACAACAACAAAAATGATTATAAGCTGGAGACTGAGGGAATTTCAAAATACTTCATATTAATAAAAGATGAGAACTTGCATTATGCATAAGGATATGCTGCCATCTGACATCTTGAACTCTTATTCTAATTAAAAATGGCCCCATGAATTATTTTTTGGTAAATTAATTTATTGAATTATTTGAAGTCAGTCAATTAATTCCTCAATGTCATATCGATGAAGTTTTATCTAGATTGCCATTAATGCTGGCAAGAGTTTATTCTCAAGAATGAATCACGTGTTGGTCACGTGCCAGTATTTGACAACGATGGATGAAATTTTATTGAATTTGACGGCAAAAGGTTAATTTAAGGAGTTCATTTACCAAAAAAAAAAAAAATTCAGAATATCAATTTCAACTAAGATAAAACCCACGAATGTGGGACTTTAACAACATGAACTTGAGTAACCCAAAGTCAATCCTATTTAAAAATGTTAAAAATCCTTATGACTAAGAATATATATGTGTATTTTGCGTGCCGATCATGATTAGCGGACACCCCACGTGCTGATCATGATTAGCGGACACTCCAATTAACAACATAAAAATGATTATCGGCTGAAGACCGAGGGAACTTCAAAAAATACTTCATAATTAATAAAAGGCGATAACTTGCATTATGTTTAATTACTTAGTAAAGTTTTACAAGGGAAAAATATGGAACTAGATCCTCTTCGAGGTAAACCCTCGAGATCCTGCTGAGCGACAAACACGAACCGTTGGATTTCGATCCAACGGTTACAATTATTATAACTTTAAGAGGGATTCCCTGTTTGTAGATGTTGGATCGAAATCTAACGGTCTGTGTTTGTCGCTCAGATTAATTATTAATCTACTAATGTGTTGCCCTATCCTTTATGAAGATTTCTCAATGCTATTATTTTAGAAGTTGTCAAAAAGAACTTTTAATCAATTTATTTATAAAATCAAGAACGGGTCGTAAAATTAGGGATGGATCTTAACACTATATATGTATTTAATGCCCAACTGGCCATGAGCATGCTGTGAGGATGTGGAAAATGTTATTATTGTTAAAAATTATCAGTTTAACTTTGTATGTGCTTATAAGGATTTGGACTATTTCCGATATTGCTAACTAATTGGTTTTATTTCATATGTAAGAGCATGTTGGCTTACATATGAACCTTAGCAGCCACACATTTACTCAATTTGTTTGTCCACGTACACTATATATTGAAAGTGGTTAGTTATCACAAATTCATGATATTTGTACAATGTAAAAGGACAAACATTTGAAAGGGAAAAAACACAAAATCATGACCATGTTGCGTAGGCTATATATAGTGCAATACCTACCGATATTCAATTATGCTTTAAATAAAGTATGCACAGTACATGTGTTGGATTTTTGGATCGCCGAACCTGTCCCACTCTAACAACACCGATATCATCCTCAACTTTACCACTTGCCCAATTCGCCAAGTGTGAGGTTTTACCACAAATAGATCTCGGTATCCTGGCTAATTAACAGATTCATGATGTCCTGTCAAGGCCACTATATAATAAAGTGCTCATTTAACAGAATTGTTGCAAACAATGGAAAATAATGGCTAACCTCGTTCCATTACTACAACTTGTCAATCATTTCGTAGCTCTCTTTTCGCTGCCAGCAATAATATTGTTGGTCACAAATATTCCGTCCCATGCCGATGCACTGCTCATAAGCATCGACTGTGGATGGAATGGTTCCTCTTGTTGCAGAGACGAAAATTCGGTAGTTTCGACCGGCGATGATGCCTACGTTCATAACAAGGATGAGTCCCAAGTGTTCCAACAGTACGACCATTCCAACACCGAAGATTGGACCAACACTGAGAGTTTTCCCAACCTTGAAGAAAAACTGTTACACAATCCCAGTTGACAAAGCTGGGGAGAGACTACTTGTTCGAGCAAGTTTCAGTTTGACGGCAACTTTTGGGCCACGGTTGTCACCCAACTGTATAATATTGTTTCTTATGAGGCCATCTATGTTTGCAAGGCAAATACAACAAACATTTGTCTTGCCCAAATTAAAGCTGATCGGCTGCCGCCCCTTCATATCCGCACTCGAGTTGCGGAGCTTGGATTTTGAGATGTACAGCCGTGTCGATTCCAATCACGCTCTGCTGTTGGGAATTAGGGTCACTGAAGGTGAAAACCAAACTGTAAGGTAATGCTTAAGCTATGACTTTTTGCTTAATCAATAACGTCTTGTTTAATATTGGTACTTAATTATATATATGCATATATTCAGTAGAATATTTAAATCGAAATGTAAAAAAAAATAAGCGAAAATATAGATATGCTAAAATGTACATTTAGTGTATTTTTTTTTATTTTTTAAAATTAGAGATATTAAATTCACAAGTATGTGAGGCTAAAACAATAAATGGCTAAATTTTGTTTGGTTAAATAGTATTTCACCCTTTTATAGTTGACAAAAAGGGTTCTATTAATATGTAGTTTCGATTTAGATCAAAGAAAAATTAACCAAAAGAAAAGCGCACATATATTTAAATTTAGGCTTTAAATCGTTGATTACAAATGTCTAAATACGAATTATAATAGATTTTGCACGGAAAATTCTATTTTGAAGAGCATAAATATGATAATTTGTTGTTATGGTAAAAGAAGTAAAAGAAAAATTAACAAAAATGTACAAAATGATTCAAAATCTTGGGGCGGAAGAAAGTCACCGCATGACTTTGTGGCAGCCAGAAAGTGCCACCCCCAAAAATTTGAATCATTTTTGTACATTTTTCTTTTATTTCTCCTACCCCTATAACATACTATCATAACGAAAACTAAAAACGGAACTGAAAACAAAGCCATACGGATCAAAACTTATACAAAGCAGCGGTTGCGTGGCAAGGCTAAAGAAAAACTGGACAGGGAGTATTTCACAAGATCACCACTAAATTACCTAAAAGAATATCACACAATCATGTACAAGAAGATTTCAATATGATTCTCCGCCTCCACCGGACCAAACAAAGCGAAGAAAGAACCTAAGAATACAGAGCGTGCAAAATTACATTCTTGGATTACAGCTAATTTTGGAACACAACTTTGGTAAAGGGGGGAGAAACGAAGGGTATTTCCAACAAAAAAACCAAACACACCTTTCAATGCACCGTGCAGCAACGTGAAGGGCCGAAATCTATCCATATAAATAACTAGTTCCATTGAGGGAATCAACTGTTGGCCCCTTCATAAGTTAAGACGCCCAGAACTCCAAATTGCAAGCGCAACTGCACTATGTTGTCTTTACCAAGAGAATTTCAGACCGTGGGAGAGTTCAAGATGATATAGGTTCATAAGGATATGATAGCCACGGGTGCTTCAGAGCGTCAGATGCAGAAGGGCGCTTCTTCGGGTTTATCTCAAGCAGATGAGCAATGAAGTCAATGAAGCTTTGGTCCCCCATTGGAAGCCTGTGCCTCAGGGATGTCTTCTTTGGTATCAGGTATTCCAGTCTGTTAGTTTCCTGAAGAACAGAGGAGAATAGCATTGTTTACGAGATAGATAAATAAATACATGAATACCTTGTAAACTAGTTACCAGTGTTTGTACATACACTACCCTACAGAATTGGGGAAAGCAGGTTCATGAATTTACAAAGATTTATGAAATGGAGTAATTAACTCAAATCTGTATGGCTTACCTGATTCCGTTCATAAAGCATGTGATTTTTTGTGAAGTATTTGTATGTATCACGCCCTTTCGCTAGCATGCCTTGATCAATAGGGGAAATGATTCCCATCACCCGTGCAAGTAAAGTTGCAGGTGAATCATTCTGGAAGAGTACCTACACAAAGCAAGGTCATTTCAACATTTAGTACCAATATCATGATTTTGTTTACTTTCCAGAGAAGTTGTAGTAGTTTCAAATGGCAATAAAATCACACAACCCTAATCCTCGTTGCCAAAAAATAATGACAACTAAATATTATACACTATTTCCTACACTTGATTTGTCTACAGTTTCAAATACTTTTGGCCAGCCACATGGATAGTATGTACTTTTTCCCATGAGAAGTGAACTATAACATTGTGTATCTATAGGGCTTTTACATATACTTGTACTAAGAAAGATTTCTGTTCAGTATATGTACTTTATTCTATGTATAGCTGAAGCTCTGAACGAAGAACCGAATCAGATATACTGACACAATGTTATACACCATTTCCTGCATGCGGTTCAGGTATAATCTTCTTAGTTCCTTTAGTTGATTTTATAGGCATCAAAGCGTTCGTAACACAACAAAAATTCATAGCAACATCAGTGAGTAGACAAGTCTGCACAACAATATCTGAGAAAAACACACTTGTTTTGCTTTGTCATTTATCTCATAAATCCATGTTAAGGTTTTCATCTCCGCATCTACTAGAAATTCGAATGGATTTATGGATGAACCACAGAACTTACCAGAGACATCATACAGAATGATAACAATAATAATCACGACTCTATGTACACAGACAGGCACAAACACGTAAATAAGCCAGTATTCTTACAGAAGCTGAGATTTACTTCAACTACCAGTCAGGTTAGAGCTTAACATTAAGATATTAACAGATCTCAAGTACCAGATAACTGAATATTTTGCTTATAGCAAAAAACTCAATATTTAGTTACCTTGTTTGTAATAAGTATATTAGGAAATTAAAAATCTAATGATAAGTATACAAGGATGCAAAGCACTTACATTGCCAGTACAAAGTTCGGCCAAGATGCAGCCAAGTGACCATATATCTATCTTCTTATCATATGGAAGTCCCAAGATAACTTCAGGAGCACGATAGGATCTGGACTGAACATAGGAGCAGAGATGATCCGTCTCAAAGCAACTACTCCCAAGATCAATGACTTTGACCTCACATCTACTGTAGCTTTTTACCAGTATATTCTCAGGTTTCAAGTCACAATGTATCATGCCAAGGCCATGTAAAAACTGGAGCGCTTCTAGACACTGAATCGTAATTGACTGCATAATGTTCAATAAATTTAAACCACCAGCATAAAAAAAAAAAAACTAAACGGTTGTCAAATAGAAAATGGGACCAAACAAACCTGCAGTCGTGGCATTGTGAAGTAGACCTCCCCTCCTGACTCCCGATTAAACTTATGAAATTCATACAAGTTTGCTTTGAGAAGTTCACATACTATTAACAAATGTTCCTACCACACAAAGTCAAATTCTAATTAACATTCATTGAGACAAATATGTAACTTATAAATGCACGAACAAGACCAATGCACTAACAGGAGGCGCAAGTTGGGAATACAAATGACTGTAAAAAACCTGCCCCCAAAGGAATCTCAATCTTAACATAATTAACCACAGAATAGATATACAAAAATTTCAAGTTTTTCCCTCCCCATGCTAGCAAAAGGTACTGTCCTGAAGCATAGGAGTCCCAGGTACATAAGACAATGAAAGATGAGTCATACAAATCTAGCAAATAAATGTGCACATATGAAACAATTATCTATCTCAAAGTTTTATAAAAGCTACCAAATAAGATAAAGTAAATGTCAAACTGTGCATTTCCTTACTCGATAGTAGAAGTAATCGTACAAACGAAGAATGTGGTACTTGTCACCAGGATCATGCTTATTGACGTATTTGAGAAGCTTTATCTCATCAAGGCTCTGATCAAAGAAGTCTTTGTTGTTCTTTATAATTTTCACACATACATCCATGCCTGTATGTAGATCATGAGCTTGAATAGCTTTGCTGAATGCAGCTGATCCAAGATATTCGGTGACATGATAGCGGCCAGCTAACACAGAATTCATAACAACATGAAAATTTTTGTCCTCCTCAAAGCCAGTTCTGCGGAACAAAAACATGGGGTTCAAATCAGAATCAAGTTAAGTAGCCAATGATAAATTAGATAGCAATGAAGAGCTTCAAAGCAGCGAGACACATAAGCAAAAGCAGAAAGACTAAAGTCCATCACAAAGAGTACATGTCTCAACAAAAGAAATCACACAAGAAAGCTGTTTCAAGTTTAGGCGGATTGTGTTGTCATGATGTTGTTTATGCTGTACACAAAAGAAAAATAAAGGAAACACAGAGAGAGAGTGAAAGAGACGGGAGTTATTAAGGTATTATTCTTCTTTCTTGAAGAAAGGTCTAATGCTACAGTTTCAAAAGTTTCCAGAGCTTTTTAAAATGTATTATTGGTGTAAACAGAAAAATCCAACACCCGAAACACAATGCTCCTGTAATGAACCATGATCAATTAATTTACATTTGAGACTGGTGAATATGTGAAGACGTGCCTGTTTTTCCTGTGCACAATCTTGAGGTTGAAGGTCTCAAACTCTTCCTCTTGAACCTTTATTTGCCTTACTTGCTCTTGCACAGCAGCCGCCTCTTCATCCTCAAGTGATGCCCCCGTATCTTCTTCCCTAACAGCAGTAATTTTCTCATCTTCTTCTTGCTTGGCATGCTCTCTTTCAGCATAAGCATAATTAGAGAGCGTTGAGGGAGTCGAGTTTGTGGATCTAACAGCATTAGCATTATTTTCATCCCTAGAACTCATTCTAGGTGAGGACTCGTTACTTTTCTCCCTCCACGAAGCAAGCATTTTATCATCATCAGGTTCTTCAGTGACAACAGCATTGCAGTTGTTCGACCATAAAGGTTTACTAGAGCTTGCCTGCACCAATTGTCCATCTCTCAGTGGTGGGGGGAATGAAAATCCCCCTTCTGAATGATTTTTCTTCTGTCTAAAAGCACCATCATTGTTCTCAACTGTATATTTATTTGCCTCATGTTTACTAGTTTTCTTCTTGTCCTTCTCAAGTCTATCAATATGTTTCTTATCTGAGTCCTGATGATTCTTCCGTGGCCCACCAATTCCTACATCATGGTCCCGAAAGTATTCTAGATCCCCTTCACTACTGCCTCCAATCAAACTTTCCCGTACTTCACTGCCGATATCAGCAGCTTCGCTATTGATTCCCACACCTATTGATCTTACTGAACCAAGCTGGTCGTCATCCACACAAACCTCTTCCAGACGTGGCCTTCCATTCTCATTCACAACTTTCCCATCCCCTAACATGATGAGTTCATTGGTCTGAGTGACAAAGCCCTGCCAGACAGGTTCTGAACGCATTAAATTAAGCTCCTCTTCATCCATCAACTGTCCATCATATTGAGCTATTAAATCATTCTCATCGGTTCTCCCATACAATTCAGTCACTGATAATCCCATAGGATCATCTGAAGTTATAATTGGTTCAACATTTTTCGCTTGAAAGTATCGCTCACCAGATAAATAAGAATCCTCCTCAGCAAAAGATTGATCATCATCCTCCTCTTTGGTTGGGCCCCTTTCCTGTGGATCTGGAACACTCCCATGACCTGTTCCCTTTTCATTGTCACTAGGATAATCAATTTCATGGGCCAGAAACCATGACTCATCTTCAATAGGTTGTCTCATGTATCCGACATCATCATCATCATCATATTCATCAGAGTCCCAATATGGGTAGTCAATCGTTTCACTCAATCCATCACCAACGGTAGCAAAACCAGAAACCAGATCAGATGCGTCCTCTGCAATCCCCTGACTTACAGACAGCCAACTGCCTCCTACAGGTCTTTTTCCACCTGAACCATAATCTTTAAAGAAGAAATTAGAGACTAGACATATCAAAACAACCAACAAGAAATTTGACTCTGAACAACTTCAGAAATCCAAAAATTTGAGGAATGGTCAAGACAAACTCTACTTATCTAAGCAAACAAAGGAATGAGTAAAAATGACCATTGAGGAAGATAGCTGCCAAGCACATAAGAATGAAAAGGTCTGCAATGATTTTAAGTCTTGAAAGCCCAGAAAATAAAAATAAACTGACGACTACAATAGCTACTTAAAACAAAACAAAGAGTATCAACAACTAACCTGAAGAGTTGATTTCTTGTCCAATAGGTACATCCAAATAAGACCCAATAAGAGCATTGTCAGCAGAGCTGAGTTTCGCGCCAGGTCCGTCTCGTTCAAACTTTTCCTCCCAATTAACATTCAATGGTTTGTCCTCTGACTTGAGTTTGACTGGTGGCAGCCTAGGGAAATCTTCCTTTTGATTCTCGGACAAAATAGGAAAAACTAAATTACTAATGGTCTTTTGCTCAGAACTCCCTTGTGACTGGCTTAAGTATAAAGCTCTTCCCACCTCATCAACCTGCTCCTTTATTGTTGCCCTAATATCAGTCAACTCAGTTTTTCTCTTTCCTTCTTTTTTGTCAGAACCAGAAGCACTATCATAACTCGTTGACACATCACCCTTGGAGAAAGGAAACACGGTCTTGACAGAACAATCTTTCCACATCTCTGAAGGTGGATTTGTTGGTTCTTCGATTCTTGGCCAAGGATTCTCTGCTGCATTTTCTTTGAAGAATGTGGTACTCGTCTTAAGTTGTTGGTCAAGTTCCTTAGGTTCACTTGTTTGGGTTCTGTCATACTTGAATTCCACACTAGGTTTGCTAGTACTTCCAGACCAAGAGGTTTTCTTTTCACCAGAAAAGCAAAACTCTTCTGCATTTTCTTTGAAGAACGTGGTACTCGTCTTAAGTTGTCGGTCAAGTTCCATAGGTTCACTTGTTTGGGTTCTGTCATACTTGAATTCCACACTAGGTTTGCTAGTACTTCCAGACCAAGAGGTTTTGTTTTCACCAGAAAAGCTAATCTCTTCTCCATATTTCAAAATGGCTTTACCTGAATTGGGAACTTCAGTTGTATGATTCTTTGATTGTTGGGATATCTGAGGCTCTGGGAAGTTACTGATAATACCACCACCATCACTTTGATAAGGTTCTGCAGGTCCATTGCTCGGACTGGACTTCCAAGAATATAAATCAAGCACGGTGTCCTCTAAACCTTTAGAGAATGCAAAGCTCTTGTGATTTATCCCAGCCACATCAACTGATTTATTCCACTCCCCAATAGAAGCAGCATTTTTCCATTTGCTTTCAGACCCATTTCTACCAGTTCCACACTCAATCTCTTTCACTATAAGTTCCTGAGAAACTTCATCACCATTCCGAGATCCCAAGCCTTGATTTTCCACCACTAGCTTGTCCCCGTTTTCAGCTTCCGACGAATGACCAGAATCCTTCTCCTCAAAAGTAAGCTTCTGAAGGAAACCATTCAAATCAGGACGATTACCAAGCTCACTTCGAAGAGCTGCCTCTGCCCTTAAAAACCTATTCTTCCGCAGAAAGTCCAGAATAATGTCAACAGAGTTTGAGTCCGCCATTTTCAGCCTCCTAAAACCTACAAGCATGCATAAAAAAAACAAGCACCCACCAATCCTGAGAACACACCATTAACAAAAGCTCATCCTAAACAAAAGTTCAAAAACCCATCTTCCAGTTTGCCCCACTTTGCTAAGAAAGTGAAAAAACATAACAGATTTTCTAAAAATTAAATGAAAGAAACGAACTTGACATTCCTTCCTTCCAAATAAAGTGAAGAAGTTACCTTGTATTAAGCTCAAAGACTGGTGCCATTTTGTCTTCTACTGTCCTGAATAACGAAAAAAATGGAACATTCAGAATATCAAAAAAATTATTTTCCTTTCCCCCACATTTTCCGAGCAACCAAACAAAGAAAAACAATTTAACTTTTCCCAGAAAAAATTCAAAACCCAAGTTGTAAAAATGCATTACATGAGAGTGCAGGCCCGACTTTCCATCCCGTAACCGCGCATTCTCAACGTGGATCGGGCATTTACAGGCAGACCGCGATTCCCAAATCCCACAAATCAAAATTTACAAACCCTTAAAATCCCAACAGATTTACAAGTTCGCGGAGTGGGATTCAAATCCCACGAAACTTTCATAGCCGTTGCAACAAAACACTAGACTATTTCTCGGCCGGAGAAAATCAAGATCTGATTTTTAATTTAAACCCGTGATTTGTATGGGGAAAATGATTTCTGGGCATCGGAGAAGGGGACAAAAAAAGGTTGAAACTTGCAATTAGAAAAAAGAAACGGTGGTTAGATAAACAAGAGAGCGGCGGATGAAGAGAAGAGAGGCACCTGGTGGGAATGGAAGTGGCCGGTTGCTGCCGGCGCTGCTGCTTCTTTTGTTTCTCGTCTTTGTAGGCTTTTGGGAGGAGGGAGGCGTAGTCTCCTGAATCGAGGTGGAGGTGGTCCAAAAACCAAAAGCTTCGATTAGTTTTAGATTTTGATGCTCATGGAATAACTTGAATATATTCACTCACTACTCTCAATTTTATGACCATAAAAAAATATTAATATATCACTATTCTCGTTTATTGTTATTTTTCTTAAGAAAATTAATGAAAATAACTTTTAAAACTTTGAGTTTTAATCAAAATAACAAAAATGTGTTGTAAGTGAATAGTGACTTTTTAGAGTAAAAATATATTTTTTGTTAAAAATGAATACTACCGAAAATGTTTCGTTAAAATTCCCTTATAATATAAAATACAACTTATGTCGTATAAATTATTAAGAATAAGAATTTTATACTAATTTATATCTAACAGAGAGTTCAATTTTTGTTGTTGATGAACCGCATGATAGTGATCAAGGGCTGAAATGCCTCGGTGGGTTTTTAAGCCACCGGTTGGTCCTTTTTTATTTATTTTTTATAAGAATACAGTAGATTAAAGAAGAAGACACGAATCGTTTGAAAAATATTTTTAAAATGACTAAAAGTATTATTGGTTTAAGATTTGAAAAAAAATATGCAAGTAGTATTTTAAAGCACTTTTAAGTCATTTTAAAAATATTTTTAGTAACTTTAAACGCAGTTTCAATTGAGCTATTGTTAAGAGTATAATTATCTAACAAACAATAAAATAATTATAGTAAATTCTTACAAAACTTCCTAGTGAATTACATAAAGGAGAAAATAAAAGTGGGTAATACCTATTTTGAATTACTTTTGGAAAAAAAAAATTATTTTGAGTTACTGAATAATAATTTTATTTTTAAATGCATACTATTTATACAGCAGTATCTAAGTTGTCTATGGTTTGGTATCTCCTAGTAGTATTGACAAGATAATTTCAATTACGGCCACTGTGATTCACTAGTGATACAAATTAAACCTAGAATGCACCGTGTGAAATACGAGCTTAAATTTCTTTTCCAACCACTGAACCATCTTGTGGTTGTGGGTGACCCTATTTCAATTATGTGAGAGACAACATGAGTACATCATGCGTTCCGTCCATTTTGGCTCTTAATTTGTTGTGCGGCCTCCTAGGTACAAATGATCTAAGAACAATTTGAAATAATTTTGGGCTTCTCATTTTTCCCTTCAGACAAAATTGGGCCCTCCAACATCGGAAGAAATGTGAGCTCAAAATCCTTCGCTGGGCCTGGAGTTTATAGTACTCTGGAAAAGATGGGCTGGACTTTATGTGTGAATAAGTCCATGATTGGTTCAACGGGTGTACCAGTCCGTCAAAGCCCATTCGACTAGTGCTGAACCATTGTGAAAAATTTGATGCGTGTAACGTGAGAGATTTTTCAATGTGATTGAAACACGGAATAATATATTAAGTGTTATTATACAAACGACGAAATATGTATGCTAAAAATTTAATAACTTACACAATATAATTTTTCATCACTTATAAAACACGTGGTGCACTTGCGTTCCAGTTACAATGGAAATTTCTCGTGTAGCGTTATTTTTGTGATCAACCCTAAATTGCTAGAAAATGGACCCATATTGCTACGTGGCCAAGTGGGGAATTCAGATCCGAATAGGGAGGGAGGAGGCCAAGGAATCATCCCAAGGAGTTGACCACCAAACCACCAGATTCCTCACTCCACAAAACTCCCCAATCACGTGTCACCACGTAGACAGAGAAAGAAAGAAGAAATAAAAAAAGAGAAGCGTGAGGCGCACCCTACGGCATAAGGTAGGTACCAAAGCGTCGGTAAGGCATCAAACATCTCACGACGTGGTGAGGCACTCCGTCTCCGTCACCTTTGTTCGCCTCATTTTTGTTTCACATTAAAACAAAACAAATTATTTCCACATTAACTAATAAATTAATAAAGGAAGATTAATGAAAATGATTTAAAATTTTTGAGTTCTAACGATAAGGACAAAATAAATGGTAAAGTAAGTAGTACCATGATTGATTTTTTAGTGTAAAAATGTAGTTTTGTTTGTTAAAATAAACAATACAATGAGCTTTTAGTTAAAATTTCCTAATAATAAAATGTTATTTACTAGTAATGTGATTCAATAATTTCAATTCAATTGAGTTTATAATTTTTTCTTATCGATATTACTACACTA
Source organism: Pyrus communis (assembly GCF_963583255.1). NCBI lineage: Eukaryota > Viridiplantae > Streptophyta > Magnoliopsida > Rosales > Rosaceae > Pyrus > Pyrus communis. The sequence goes on along the minus strand of NC_084814.1, from coordinate 25,804,901 downwards.
AGTTGAAGTTGAAGGTCACGACCACCACACCACTAATTACATAAAATTTTAAGTATTAAATTACTAATTACATTGTCGGAGTGACAAATTTTTTTGATTTTGTGTGTGCAAGAAAAAAACTCAACACAAACATGTTTATTACAATTACGTGCTTTAAATGACAGAATTCATAAATCAGAGAAGATACAAAAGAAAAGGTTACATTTTCTTAATTTCATGTCAAAGACAACCTTGTCACCACAAGCCCCCAGTTGATCTGTTTCATAATTTTCAAGCATTTGATTATAAATTATAATATTAAAAACGTGTTTTTGTTTTTTGGTAACTTTTTCTTTTTGCACATTCTTTTTTATTTATGACTATGGAATTGTATAAATAGAATAAATATTGTACACAGATTAAGTGTACAATATAGTGTGTGATTATTAGTTATCTGCCTTCTATTTTGTTAGTAAATAAACACACAACATAAAAAATAAATAAAAAACTAACGAAAATGGCTTGAAAATTTTGAGTTTTAATCAAAATAACAAAAATGTGTTGTAAGTGAATAGTATTATGAGTGACTTTTAGAGTAAAAATATCGTTTTTCGTTAAAGTAAACATTACTGAAAGTGTTTCGTTAAAACTTTCTAAAAAAACTCCAAGTCTATAAGCTTAACACATTTAATTAAATGACAACATTAATATTAATATTTAATTAAACCCCAAATAAATATAGCGGTGTGATATTCACATCATATTTTATTTTTTACATTTTTTTTTAATTTTCGATCGTCGGATCAGATAAATTGAAAAAGATCAACAAATATAAATTATCAAAAATGCATAAGAAGTAAAATTGGATGTGTGGATAACACATTCCAAAATATACTACCAAAGACCCAAACCAGACCTAGGAAATCAAATCAAATATATATACTGAACGTGGTTGTCTTATCTCTCCAGAGATTAGAGAGAGAGAGAATGGGGAAGACCATGGCGGTGGGAGTACACTGCATCATTGCCTTGCTAATTCTGTCCGGTGCGGATCTAGTCAGGTCCGACGGGTCGGATCATCGGTACAAGGAAGGAGATTTTGTCCCTCTGTATGCCAACAAGGTCGGCCCGTTTCACAACCCCAGGTAAAACCCCAACACTCCACCCTGCTCGATCTCAAAGTTCCATGCTTTCTTAGCTCAATTCAGCTTCTGGGTTTGTTCATTTCACTGTTAATTGTTATGGATCTGAGTTTATTCCCACCCATTTGTTTGGTTACTGAGAAAATTTGCATGATTTACAAGTTCTGGTTCAGCTGGTATAAGCTAGACATTGTGATTTGGAAATTGAATTTTCATTGGCTATGTGTAAATATCAGAGCTTGATCTGTTTTTGAAAGATTTGATTTGGGTTCTTAGTCATTTGCCATCAAGTTCTTTAGTCAACCTGTGTTTTCGTTTTCGTCGAAATTGCATGTGTATTGTTCTTCGAATCTTAACTCTGTTTTTGCTCAACTAGATAATAAATTGTATGTTAGTTTGATTGTGGTGGAAATTTGGTGTTCCTGATGGTCTAAATTTTTGTTCTTTTTGTTTTTTTTTGGGTGCTTCTAGTGAAACGTACCGATACTTTGATCTCCCATTCTGCTCACCAGGTTTGTATCAAATCGATTTGTTTCTTTCATATTTACTTCCTTCACAATACGTGTTCATGTTCTCCGACGAATTGAATTTACCTAATTGCAGATGCGGTGAAAGAGAAAAGGGAAGCTCTTGGTGAAGTATTGAACGGGGATCGTTTAGTCAGTGCCCCTTACAAACTTGAGTTCCTAAGGCATAAAGATACCGAAGTAGCTTGCAAGAAAACACTCACAAAGGAAGAAGTAGCCCGGTTCAGATCTGCTGTCAACAAGGACTATTACTTCCAGATGTATTATGATGACTTGCCCATTTGGGGTTTCATAGGGAAGGTTGACAAGGAAGGCAAAGACCCGAGCGAGTACAAGACCTACCTTTATAAGCACATTCATTTTGATCTCTATTATAACAAGGACCGCGTGATTGAAGTCAATGTTCGAACAGATCCAAATGCACTGGTTGACCTTACAGAGGATAAAGAAGTTGATGTTGAATTCATGTATACTGTGGAGTGGAAGGAAACAACCACTCCTTTCGATAGGAGGATGGATAAGTATTCTCAGTCCTCATCCTTGCCTCATCATTTGGAGATCCACTGGTTCTCAATTATAAATTCATGCGTGACAGTTCTCCTCTTGACTGGGTTTCTTGCTACAATTCTCATGCGAGTGCTTAAGAATGATTTTGTCAAGTAAGTATATTTAGTAATCCTTTTGTCCCTGTTTTATGTGTGCCGGTTCACCCGTTCTTACATTTACGTTTCTTTTTCTGTATAAAAGATATGCCCATGATGAAGAAGCAGCTGAAGACCAGGAAGAGACGGGATGGAAATACATCCACGGAGATGTATTTAGGTTCCCCAAATACAAGTCCTTGTTTGCAGCAGCTCTAGGTTCAGGAACCCAACTATTTACTCTGTAAGTGCTCATTTATCCAGCTATAGGTGTAGCACCACCACCTCTCAGTTTACAAAGCTTCTCATGTTTTTTTCCATTCCATGCAGTACGGTGTTCATTTTCATACTCGCACTTGTTGGAGTGTTTTATCCATACAACCGAGGGGCTTTATTTACTGCTCTGGTTGTCATTTATGCACTCACTTCAGGAATTGCAGGCTATACTGCTACGTCATTTTATTGTCAGCTAGAGGGATCAAACTGGGTATGTACTGATAAATTATCCCTGCTATGGATTTGGTATTATTGATTGAAGTTGATGTTTAATAATTAAAGGTTCAAACTTTCTGGTATGACAGGTTAGGAATCTATTGTTGACGGGTTGCCTCTTCTGTGGACCTCTGTTCCTCACATTCTGCTTTTTGAATACTGTTGCAATTGCTTATACGGCCACCGCTGCCCTTCCATTCGGCACAATTGTGGTTATAGTTCTGATATGGACACTTGTAACATCACCTTTACTGGTGTTAGGTGGGATTGCTGGGAAGAACAGCAAAGCTGAGTTCCAAGCCCCTGTTCGCACCACTAAATATCCCAGAGAGATTCCACCTTTACCTTGGTACCGGGCAACAATCCCTCAAATGGCAATGGCCGGTTTTCTGCCTTTCAGTGCTATATACATTGAACTGTACTACATATTTGCCAGTGTATGGGGTCACAGGATTTACACCATTTACAGCATCTTGTTTATTGTGTTTATCATTCTTCTGATCGTTACTGCTTTCATTACTGTGGCATTGACATATTTCCAACTTGCTGCCGAGGACCATGAGTGGTGGTGGAGGTAAGTAGCTTATTATCGGTGCATTCTAATTTGGTTAGGGTATGGAAGTTACTATGCTTTTTATTCTTGTGTATGCGTTCCAAAGAACCAAAAAATTCAAGTCATATGTTTGCTGTTACCGGCTCTCCCATTAGTGTGGTCTTAGTATTATGTGTTCCATATTATCTGATTAAGTTTAATTTGAAACTTTTACATTTATATGTCAATTTGTAAACCAGTTTTAACTTCAGAAGATGTAATATATACCGCGACTGATGTATTGTTGGTTTCGTTACAGGTCTTTCCTCTGTGGTGGGTCTACTGGACTATTTATCTATGCGTATTGTTTGTATTACTACTACGCACGCTCGGATATGTCAGGATTCATGCAAACGTCGTTCTTCTTTGGTTACATGGCATGCATCTGCTACGGTTTCTTCCTCATGCTTGGGACTGTAGGCTTCCGTGCAGCTTTGCTTTTTGTCCGTCACATATACCGGTCCATCAAGTGTGAATAGTAGCCTGTTCCCCAAGAATCATCGGACATGGTTTCTCGTGTTTGTCGACTCACAGGCACCTTTGTAGAGAAGTTTGGTCAAATTAGTTTTGTAAGTGCCTCGTGTACTAAAGCTGTAGTCATGAGATATGTATGCATCCGGAGCAATATGTTAGATCACAATTTGGGCGACTATATTCACAGGGACAAGTTTGTATCACTACATTTGAATCTTTTGCAATACATTCTTTAAATATATTCTCTCCTCATATACCCAGTTACTCTCTCTCCCTCTCTCTCCCTTCTATAAACAAGTTACATGGAACTTGTGGAGTTTGCTTTTGACCGGGGAAACGTCGAAGATCTTCAAAATAAATTAATATTACGGATCATTGCATAATACGAGAATAATTAGTTGAATTTAAAAAATAAAGATCTAAACAGTTATGAAAATCAAGTCTGGTTCAGTTGTAGACTGACTTTAACGATCACTATTTTGATATAAGCGACGATGTATGCTAAATTAATTTAATCTAAACTAAAGGAGATTCGAATTCGAGTAGGGGTAGATGTTCAAAACTGCGAAACCGAAACCGTACATATACCTTTCCCAACTGAACCGGGTCGGTCCGGTTTTATTCCTCCAGTAAACATATAAAAATTAACATAAAAAATGAGGATAAAAGATAAAAGAAAGGCCTGGAATATGAGTCGATGGTGGTAGTTAGAAAAAGGTCGTCAGTTGAGCATCGTACAATCTCTGCAATTCCCACAACTCGAAAAGCGAACACTTGAAACGAATGAAGCCCGGAATTCTACATCTGTGGTAGCACTTTCACTCTCTCAGCCGCCACTTTGCAGCAACGGAGTGCGGTGAGATATGTCCACTGCCTCATCAGCTCTGGCGCTCCACCTCCCCTTTGCTCCCCCAATAACCGCCGCCGCCACTAAACTCACTTACCCAGTAGGCCTTCTTCTTCTATTATCATAACCCAGTTAATAAATTTGTTGCCTTTATTAACAATTGCAATCGTAATTAACAGATAAGCAGCTCACGGTGGTCTGCAACTGGTGTGAGGCTCGTGGGTTGTGCTCGTGCTGCAATTTCAGGAAGAGGGCATGGTACACTTTGGTTTATTGCTTTTGGTTTTAGATTTGTGGATTGTTTCGAATTTTAGAATTTCGTATCCGAAATTGGGTTTCTGTTAAATTTTCAGGTACATTTGATCCTGAACTCCGTTCTGTGCTTGAACTCGCCACCGATTCCGAGTTATATGAGCTTGAAAGAATCCTTTTTGGCCCTAGGTAACTTCAAAATCGATACTTTCTGTTTCAATAGTGTGGAACTTTGGACAAGAAAAGAAAAACCGTGTCTTGCATTTTACACTCTTTCGTTTTTTCAGCAAAGGGGTAGTTTCAATTGTCAATCAAACTTGAGATGTAATTAAACTTCAAATTTCGTAGTGTGATGACGTCGTTTTTTTAATCTTTGGATGGAGTCAATGTCCAGCTACTTCAGCCCTTTGCTGAAGTCTATAATGAGTAGAACCAATGTCGACCATTCAATGGTTGAAGAGGATCTCGATGAACGAGAGGAGTTTTTAGCAGTATTGGAGTCTCGATTCTTATTCCTCGCAGCCGATGCACGGTCTACGATAAGGTTTTCCTCAACTCATCTAATTTAAAATTCACCTCATTAGTTAACTTGTTTGGCGGCAATGTTACTCAAGTTTTAGAGGTTGACTTGCCACTGAATTGTATGTGAAGGATCCTGGCAATGCAAAGTTGTTTCAACTCTGTGCATTTCTTTATTAAACTAACTGCTAGTGACATAATTGTCGGCGAGTTTCATCTTGACTATCAAATTGGCGTGTGTGGAATTCTTGGTAGGGGTTGGAGGCCATCATATAGGAATGTCTTGCTTGCAGTGCGAAAAGAGTTAAACGTTCCTTGCTCAAGCAAATTGTCAACTGAAGACCTTGAAGCAGAGATTTTTCTTCATCTGTTGCGAGACTATTCAAGGCATGTTTTCTATATGTAGTTATATATTTCTCTAGTATTTAGACCTCGTTGTTTATTAGTTTCTGAAGTAGAAATGACTTCACTTTTTGATCTCTCTGTACTTGTGCAAAAGGAAGGAGGGATTGAAAGAACACTACCTTTAGGTATGAAAGTGAATAGACGAAAATTTGTGTGGTGAACGTGTAAGGAAGGGTAGAAAGCAAAGCATAGAAGAGACTATATCTTGAACGAGTTGGTACATACATTGATGAGTTGATAGTTTGTCAGTGCTATTTGATTTTGGCAACTTAATGTTTTGGTGGATCATTGTATTATAGAAAAGGGTTCACTTTCTTTTATTTTAAGTGTGTGTTGTAATGACTTAAAATGCTTCACTTCCTTCATGTAGTGAAGAATCAGGAAATTTCGAGGGCTTGTTGGAGTTCCCTGAACTGTCTGATGGTCAACAAAGTCTTCAACTTGGACTCAGTCAATGGAAGGTACAGGCCCTTAGTGCGTTAAAAGTTGGGGCAGCAGAGCTCCGATCAATGTTTTTGAAGGTAATGTAGCTTAACTACAAAGAATTTATGCACAATCAATTCTCTCCAACTTGAGTTCATGTTTTTTAATTTTGTTGATTTATGATTTTCTCTGAAGGGTGGTGGTATCTTTACTTTGGCGAAGATTTATCAGTTGGTAAGTAAGAATAAAGGCAAACTGATTATTTCATTTCTTCTTTGTATACCTTTAATTATTTTTTCTTTGTGGTAGTTAGCTAGAAAGTTATCTGGAAAGGTGTTCCTAGAAGCCGCCAACTATCAGCTAAAAAGGGATTTTGTTAGAAAGGTACATCTTTGACTTCACAGCTATAAAGGAACCATAAGTGAGTAAATTGTTTGGTCACCAGTCGTATGGGTGTACATTACTGTGTTCCTCCTGTGTCCGATATTTTTCAAGGTTTTTTCCTTGCTTTCATGTCATGTGATCTCTCATGTCCGTGTCTGTTTAACTCTTTCTAGCTTTATGCTAGTTTTTCTTGCATTATCATACTTAGTGTTTCTCTTTGTGATGTTAATGACTTTTCTATTGTTTATCTAGTCACCCTTTATTTTTGAAATGTAATTCCGTACTTTTTTTAATTTTCAGGGTGGACAATTAGCTGCTATGAATCTCGAGTCCAGAGCAGCCTTTCTTGCGGCAAAACAGGTAATTATATTCTGCAGAAGATTCAATTTGTTGCCACTGTTTTTTATGACTTCTTTATGTGATAGGGGAATTTTTATATGTATGTAGAAAAACTATTGTTTGAGCTAGTGGCTTTTTTATTTGTTTAGGTCTGAGTATTATTTCGACAAAGCTCTGAATTAGTCGTAGCTTTGTAGCACTTGCTGATATCAAGGAAACCCCTTTCGTTGTTGTGGTTCAAATATTGTTTCATGTCCCTCCCGTCCCCCGTCCTCTCATTTCTGGCTTTCTGGATTTCTAATATTTGTCATTTTGGACAGGGTTTTGCAGGCGCTGCATCAAGATATCTTGGTTTAAGAAGCATGATGGCTTTGCTTGGCCCAGTGTATTGACTTTTCCTTTACTTTCTAAAATTATTATTTCAAGCTTCCCTATGTTTGCTTGTTTGGTTCATTTGCGACTTTATTTCACACACACCCTCCCACTCATGGGTGCGCAGGCACACGCACACAAATGTGTATGTGTAAGTATCATTTTCCGTTTGTTTAAAGTATTTCAAATTTTTAAGAAGATAGAATAAGGAGGAAAGTTTAGGTAGGTGCAGCTGATGCCAGCATAAAAGATAGTCACTTCTCAGTAACCAAGAGTTACTTTTGGTTAAAACGGCTTGTGTTACTGACTCAATTCATTGAGATTAAGTAGTAGGTTCGACTGCACCTATTGAGATGAGTATCATACAGAGAATGCGACTAATCACCGCCCTTTTTTAATTGGTTTGTGTTGGATTTATTTCTCACATGGAAGAGCTTTGAGGCTGTAGCCTGTAGGCCTGTAACTGAAAATGTAGCTTCCAAAGTTTCATTGGCTTCATTGTCTGCTTGGTTGGAAAATCCTCTGAGAGCATAGATTTTGATGATACAAGTAGAATGTTGCTTCAAATTTTGATGATTAAGCCAATCATGCCAAGTTTATTTCTTTTGCAATTTTATGCAGGCTTTGGGGAACATTTTTGGCAGATGTTGTTATTCAAATGCTCGGGACTGATTATGCAAGAATCTTGCGAGCTATTTATGCTTTTGCGCAGGTACTGACGTTTTCTAGTTTTCTTGTGTTTTTTCGCCTTCAGGTTTAACACATTAAACACTGGTCTTTCCTATGAGACTTAATTGTGAGGAGTATTATTCATTTTGTTCTGATTATAGTTTTATTGCTTTTGCTTCAGATCCGTATCACTCGCACATATAGGCTACCGCCTGATTATTGAAAAGCTTTCTGTTTTGAGAAGATGCATCTATCAAATCGTTCCAGAGCTTGAAATGGATCCCAAGCAGCATTCACACTGAAGGTAAATGTGGATGGCCTGTCATCACGTTAACAAGATATTTGCGTTCAAGATTAATTACACTGTACATGTAGAGCACCTCCCACAGTCCGATTCTGTTATTAAATTCTCACTGTTTCGTACCTAACTGTGAAAGCTGAAAAGATTATCGACTTCGTGGGAGTTTATGCGTGCCTTTGAACATTGAGAATTAATCTTAGAAAAAGAAGGCATAAGATGCATATAGATCATTATGCATGGAACTTGAAATGAAGTTAGTTTCGGGTAGCATGGAACTAAGGGGTCGTCATCCCAGAGTTGGTCGAGTTACTTGTAAGGTCTGGCTTCAGAAACAAAGAACTCCCCGGAATACAGCCTGCGCTGGGGAATTTGCCTGTTCTTGTTCGTTTCATCTTCACTTAATTCCCAAACAAATATGTCAAGGTTCAGCTTCATCCTCGCCATGTTGAAACTCGTCGGAATCACACTTGCTCCTTGCTGGGCGATGGATTTCAGTGTAATTTGCATGAACACAATCAAGTTAATCTGTCTTAATTTCTCTATTTCAACTAATTAACTGAAAAAATCCGAAACAAGTACTACCTGCGGCAGAGTCTTCCCTTTGGCAGCAGCGAGGTCGTCGAGAAATAGTATAATCTATCCCGGCATTGTTAGCCTGAGGAGCTCTGTAAACTACCAAGGGAGGGTCATCCAGTCACATGAATTCCTCTCATTGCTGCAGTCTTGCAGTTTTCGTTGCCGCCATGGCGGGTTCATTTCGACCTGGTTAACAGCTGGGAGATGGCGGCGTTGTGTAGGATTTGAGAAAGCTTGGTGCCAAAATTGCAAACGCCCATAGACGTGGCTAAGCCTAACCTGGAACATTCTTCCATGGCCGGCCGTGTCCCCGTTACCTGAAGGGTTCCTTGGTTCAGCCTCACGGGCCAAAGAATCAGGCATAGATCCACTGATCCACACTTCAGCCCCAGCTTCCTTCAAATGTAAAGAATTTATGTGAACTCAAAATTCGGATAGATACGAAAATCGAATTTGAGACATCTTTCAACAATGGAAAGAAAAATACCACTAGTTAACATCCTATTAACCAAATTACACCAATATTTATAACTTTTTAGCCACGGTCATTGCCTACGATTGAATTTTGGTTTTGATTTCGCTAGATTTACAGTATGTTGAAGTAAGAAACAAATGTCAACTTTTAAATTTTGTTTTTGATTAATTGTGAAGGAAACATATCTCTTCCGATTAATCTATGTACCTTCAACTTGAACAAAAAATTTAGAAATTTAATTAGCCTCAGTTTCTTCTGTCAACGGATTTTTAAACTAGTAAATTATCCAATCTAACCAAAAGCATGAGATGTGGCCTATATACACGTGTATATATATACACACACACACACACACCATCAGGATGAGCATATCAGTACACCACAGCTTGGAGGCGATCAACATGTCATCCCGGCTTTTGATTAGGACCTCGCTTAATTGTTCGAACCACGGGTTGACCGACGGCTTCTAGACATATATGGCAAGTCACTTGAAAATTTTGGGAAAGCCTTGAATAGCCATCCTCCCATAGCTACGCAATTTTGGTGGAAATACAACTTTGCAGGATTAACTTGCAAAACTGGAATGAGTGACTCCATGAAAAATTATTAAGATTGGACACATCAATCTTCAGCCTCTTAGCTTTCTTCTTCAATTGGCCTTACATAAAAAAAATGTCATAAGTCCGCAAATTAGCTGAAATTGAGATAAAGAAAGTAATAAGACTTTTTTGGACCAATTCCTGAACAAAACCTAGAGATAAACGACATGGAATTAATAAGAAATATGCACAACATACGTGTGAGAGGTTGACTATTAATTTCACCAAGTCACGGTCTAAGACTAAATTTTGTTTCATTAATAGTGATCATAATGTATCTTTTCTTTCCCAAACAAATTAAATTCTCAAATCCTTTTCTTTTCTTTTGTACATAACTTTGTATTTCCAGAGTTAATGTCTTGATATATAAGAGTGAAAATGGCGACTGCACGTTTATGCTCTCCACAGCAGTAGTTGGAGCAGCATACACGCTGTTTCAGATACCTTTCGGTATATACTATGCCTTAACCGAAAAGAGGATGATACGTAACGAATGCATGCCAGAGTTTGATATCTACGGTGACAGGGTCCGGACTCCCTATCCATCCCTAATTCATTTTTGTTAGACGTGGGTTAGCTTTCGAATTACCTCCCGTCAATTAAAGTAGTTTAGAATATCACAAGTTGTAACAAGAAAACCCTAATTCACCAGTAATTAATTATAGATTTTTTTTTAAAAATATTTTTTGCATGAGATTGACTTGGAAATACGTACGTCTGCATGCAGTTGGTGAGCTTGGTTCTAGCTTCGGGTGTGGGAGCTGGTTTTCGTGTGGGACTTGGTTTCAAAAGAATTCCTCAAGTTCATATATATTTCCAGTACTGGCAGCACTGGCTGGCCGGCTTTCCAGACTCGAAATTGGATGAAGCACAGTCCAAGAATAATTGCTTCTTTAACAAGGCATATATTGCTACCGGAATTTTGTTGGTCGGAGCCGTTTGTATGGCTGTCGTTTCAGTGCTTTCTTCCACCACTCAAACCTCCAACAGAGGTTACTTGGGATAATAACAACTCAATATTTATTAATCTCCCAGAAATCTTAATCAAATGAGATATATTTTTTGTATTTGAAGCCGGATCCACTGAACAAGTTAAATAAAACTCTTGCAACTTATCAGCTCTATGGTTTCTTAAGCCGATTTGGGGGTTCATTATCAATGGTGATCTGTTTGATTTCCTCTGCGCTTTGTTGAATTTAGCTCATTACTTTAGACAAGACATCTTATTTGTTGTTGATCTATTGGTAAAGATGCAGTACTGTGCCTACAGACAGCCACTAGATTGGTATTAAAGACATTTTTCTATTATCCCTGAAGGTACTACGGATTTGGGCTTATCCCTATGCATCCTGAGCGGATCTGAGCCCCTAATCTTCGGAATAATGTTTGCCTTGTTTGTTATGTTACCGCATGTTACTTATCAAACTCACACAAGCCACATCTCCAAATGTTTACGTTGTTACCATTAGGGATACCGCAAAATCTTGGAGGTACAAAATATAGACCTTAGTTGCGAAAACTCCGAATCATTCCAAGACTCACCTCACTTCACTACGTCACATGTGAAACATGGTTGAGTGCTCTTGTTAAGCATATTCGAAGTACCTGCTGTTTTCAACCATTGTTAAGTCCCAACGACGATCCATGAAGACTATACCGCATATGTATCGACCAGACTAAGACATGATACATTAACAAACACCAAGATATAATGCATCTACAATACATAATAAGCAAAGCATTAAGAGATTGAAGTCAAGCAATCCAATCTCAGACAATATCTTGTCGACCTCTTCACGACGTCAGTGTCGAAATCTACCTTCGAGGAGCTTGTTTGAGGAATTGGTATGTGTAACTATTCATATGCGATACTTGTAGTTCTCATTTGGAAGTTTTGTCAAACTCAGAGAAAGTATCCAGAAGTATACTCCTTTAATATTAACGTATTCTTTGTGCCTACAATTAGGAGCATTTTTTCCACTGTGTTTTTGCTACATGACTATGTTTTAACGAGGCAGCCATCCTGAACTAGTCATACCCCGTGAACTTGCTGCTTATGTCCAAAAAGACGTATAGTTTTGACTTAATGCAACTTCTCACGTTTTTCCTTAGAGTATAGGTTTTTTTTATCCCACGTTGGGTTTTACCATAGTGAGGTTTTATGATGTTTATCTTTTTATGCTTTATTCCGTTGATTTGAAATTCACAATCGCTCAATGTGTTGACAACTTCATCATCTGAACTTATTTCATCGTTGAAGACCTAATACTCAATTTACTTGAGTATTTACAAATTCAAGGGGGAGCATTGCAGTCATAATTATGTTAGGAATGTTATTGTGTAAGTCCTAGAAAATCCTTATGGAATTCTACCGTATCTTTTAGATAATATCTTATTTAATATGTAATCCTATTGCCACACATAGTATTACGGTCTAGTGTTATTCCTCTACACTTGTGAGTTAGAGATCTTAGGTTCGATTCTCGTCAAAAGCGAGTTTGAACCACATTATTACTAGTCCATTGTGAGGCTAAGCCCACCACCCTTTCCCTTAGTGTAGATAATATCGTTTGTTCAAAAAAAAAAAGGAAACTTCATTTTAATCCTTGGCAAAGATGACTTTTAGACTAAAACCATGAGTAAGATCAAAATCTAATTTTAGTCCCTTGATACATTAATCACCTCATTTATTAATTATATTTTTTTTATGTTTTAATTATTTCTCTTTCTCTTCCTAATTTTAATGTATTAATTTTGTTTCATTATAATTATAATTTTCATTTCATTCATTGTAATATATTTTGTTGTAAATATTTAGATAAACAAATTTTTATTTTACAATATATTTCGATATACTTTGTCTTCTTCATTTAGGTACATTAAATTCATTATAATACATTTCAGTGCATACATTTATGTACACACATTTCAGTACATACATTTCGATACAAACATTTAAGTACATTAATTCAATATAATATATTTCGATGCATACATTTTGGTACATTAGTTTAATATAATACATTTGGGTACATACACTTCGGTACACACATTTAGGTACATTAGTTTAATATAATACATTTTGGTGCGTACATTTGGGTATATACATTTCAGTACTAACATTTAAATACATTAATTCAATATAATACATTTCGGTACTAATATTTGGGTACATTAATTGAGTTGTTCAAGTTTGAAGAATGTTAAATAAAATTAATAATTAATAAAATTTTTGTTTGGTAAAAAAAATATATTAACATGTGTATATTAATAAATCTAAATATTTAATGGGAGTGTCACATCCTGGCCCGGGCGGGACCACTTCCCGGGCCCGACTCCACCACCGTAGCACGATATTGTCCGCTTTGGGCCCCGACCACGCCCTCACGGTTTTGTTTTTGGGAACTCACACGAGAACTTCCCGATGGGTCACCCATCCTGGGAATGCTCTCGCGCGCTACTCGCTTAACTTCGGAGTTCCCATGGAACCCGAAGCCAGTGAGCTCCCAAAAGGCCTCGTGCCAGGTAGGGATGAGAATATACATTTAAGGATCGCTCCCCTGGGCGATGTGAGATGTCACAATCCACCCCCCTTAGGGGCCCGACGTCCTCGTCGGCACACCACGACTAGGGTTAGGCTCTGATACCAAATTGTCACATCCCGGCCCGGGCGGGACCACTTCCAGGGCCCGACTCCACCGTAGCACGATATTGTCCGCTTTTGGCCCGGACCACGCCCTCACGGTTTTGTTTTTGGGAACTCACACGAGAACTTCCCGATGGGTCACCCATCCTGGGAATGCTCTCGCGCGCTACTCGCTTAACTTCGGAGTTCCCATGGAACCCGAAACCAGTGAGCTCCCAAAAGGCCTCGTGCTAGGTAGGGATGAGAATATACATTTAAGGATCGCTCTCCTGGGCGATGTGAGATGTCACAGGGAGACATTGAATAAAATACACATTAATTATTTTGAATTAAGGACACATCAAGGGACTATAATCAATATGTAATCTAACACCAAGTTTATTTTAAATTTCAATCTTCTTCAAGGATTAAAGTTAGAAACCCCCCCAAAAAAAATATGTAATCATATTAAGGTAAGGAATTTACCTTCCCTACTATTATAAATAAAGCACAACGGAGTGAAAAAACACACCTAAGCATTCTCTCAAATCTCTCTATGCTTGCCGCACCCTCTCTCTTAATCCCTCTATAATTACCCAAATAAAGCTGTATCCATTTGCAGACATTTATTTGATTTCCACTTAAATCGATATTGGAAGCACTTTTAGAGCAGTTCCACTGTGTGTAAGGCCCCTTAGGGCTATCCACTATTTAATCCACCCAGTGAATACTAACTACCTTTTGCATCTCCACCCCTACACTAAATAACCATGGCAATTGACAATAAAATATTAGTATTTTTTTTATTTATAAAATAATACAAAATAATTTTTAATTTTTTTCCTTTTGCCTTTTTCCTACTCCTTTTCCTTTTAAATTTTTTTCCAAATCATTCTTCCTTTTCATTTTTTTTTCCAGAACACTCTTCCTTTTCCTATTCCTTCTCTCTCTCTCTCTCTCTCTCTCTCTCTCTCTCTCTCATATGAATCACAAAATGGACGAACGCCAAGGCACAAGCTCAGATTCCAATCCATATATCATTCCTTTTCCTTTTCATCCTTCTTCTTCTTCGAAACCGAAGCAAATCAAACTAACAAATTCTGAAATCTTAATCCCCTGGATGAGAGGAACTCGAACATATCCTTGCATGCATCATCAGAGCACCATTTAGGTGATCCACCATTGAAGCCGAGAGCTTCAAGCTTCCATTGCTCAAACCCAGATGAGATTATTGCCCTACTTCAATTACTTGGGTTATTCTCTGGTTTTTTATGTGTTTCGAGTTGAAACCCTTGGGTTTTAGTCTCTACCATTTTTCTGTGGGTGTATCATCAACATCGGCGACGAACTTCGGCGAGAGCTGTTGAGTTCAAAGCCTGGGTTTTCATTTTTTAAATTTTTTTATTAATTTCTTAATTTTTTTTTAATATTTAATATTTTTATTAATTTTATATTGTTTATATTGTGGCTAACGTCATCCTGACGTCAGCCCACGTCACATTCCCTTCGGGCTCTCGGGCTGGCAATCCCTGCCGACCCTGTCGCTCGGGCCTGGCCTATCCCTCGGGCTGGCATATGCTGGACCTTATCCCCTGGCCTATTTGGCCCTGTTCCATCCCCAATCCACCGGGTAATACACCATGATGGAACTGCTCTTACTATAAATGATTTTAAAGAAGTATTTTCAAACATACCCTAAGTCTATGAAATTTTTTCAATCTAGCCCATTTGAGTTTAGAAGTTGAGCCCAACACCTCGAGGGTTTTAAAGCCCAAACCAATTTGTAATTATTTATTTTATATTGAGAGAATAGTTTTGGGTTGAAGCTGTGGTGTGATTGGGACAAGGACAATCCCACTTCTAACTCAAAGTTTACCGGTTACGTGATTGGAGGCTACAATGTACAATTGCTCACTCATTAGTTTGTTTTAATAAAAGAAGAAATGGGGGAACTTTGATCTTTCGGATTTGATGCTTTGACTTTTGGAATTGCACAGGCAGACTTCTCTTTCTGGATTTAAAGATTAAGTCTTCCCCACTCACATGGTTTGTTTCTTGAGTTATCACTATATGATCAAACTTTGTTTAGGGAGGAATTCTAAGAAGGTATGGATAAGAAAAAGATGCCAAATTATTGGGTCCCTACGCCCTACTTGAAGTTTGACGATTAGGGGTTTGCTGGGGCCAACTTTTCCCTCATCTCTCTAATTTTATACATCTGATGATGACTTCGTATGGAAAAATGAAAGAAAACTTGCAACATAGCTTAACAAATCCATGATCTTTAGATCCTTCCCTGCAAAGCATATGTCATATTCATATATAAGGAAGCTTTTTGGTTGTAAATACCACCTTTGTTTAATTGTGTTATCTTTATTCTTTCTAGTGTGTGCAACAGGTTACCACTCGGAACTTCTATATACCCATGTTTGCTATCTCTGCTTTCCTTTAGCTACAATGCTGCACAACCCATGAAAGCATCAAAATTTATACTTTTTCCTGCCAGATGATGACACATTCAACCAGTGATAGGATGCTGGAAAACGTGTCGAATGCTTTGCCATGATCTTGTGCTATGGTTCACCCTTGTGTGAGCAGATCCCCCTACTTTATAGATATCTGTCTTTCATGTGAGACGAATGAGGATCCACTACTACTACCATGGTTGAAAGCCTTGAAGCCTTGAAGGTGATGGAGAGGCACATGGAGACTAAAAGGTCATCGTCTTCCTATAGAAGGGTACACATCACAACCAAAAAGATAATAAAGAGAAAAAAGATGAAAAGAAGAGAAAAAAAGGAGCCAGGGCAGAAGAAAAAGAAAGAAAGGGAGAAAGAACAACCCACGCTCCCATGTCCAGCTAGTTACTAGATTATTAATTGTACCTTTAAGTTTACCCACATGATTATTAGTTTTTATTTTTCCTCGTCTGCAAGAATAAAGGAATCATGCATTCCATGTTTAAAGAGAGAAAAATGATAAAAATAGAGTGGAGGGTGAATTAAGTTGGAGAAAGAGATGAGATTTCATTTCAAAACGAGAAAGCTTCTCTACCTTCAATATGGCTAAGAAATGCTCTTCTAGTCATCAAGTGGTCATGAAAAGCATGATTGTTCACCTTTGAATTTGATATCAAGATTAGAGAATAAATAATGTGCTTTTAATGTTCTAATCTTAACTCTTGATATTAAAGTAAAATGTGAATAATTATGAATCATTGATCAATTAGTGACCAACACAAGGGAACTCCAATCTAGCGAAGCCAAAACTAACTTATGTTGCGAAAAAGGGCCGCTTTTGTGGAAGAAGTGATGACAAACCTTTGGAAAGAATTCACTTGAAATCTATTGATAATCTGTCTCTTTCTTGTTTGGCTCATACCCATAATGGGTATACTGAAACTAACTTTAGCTTTTCTAGCTATTGCAATACCCTTTACCCCAACCCACACCATTCCTTCGTGTCTGCTATGTCTCACTTTGTGCGTTTGGAGAGCTAGCATTATCAACATCGACCAAATAATTGAATTATGTGCATTCTTATTATCAAGACTGCAAGTTTTTATTTTAAAAATAAAATAAATTCTTAAAGTTATAGAAATTATAAAGCTGTAATGATACATGTTATATTGTATACAAATATATAATTTTATGACGCCCTATACGTATGTACTAGCTCTTCAATCCAGAGGTTGTAGAAACTATTGTACTGTTTTCTTTTCTTATATACAAATTATGGTTGAACAGACGTTTTTCAATAAAATTATTGCATGCAATTAATTACGTATATGCAAGTGTCAAAGGCTCAAAAGTAAAGAGGAAAGGTGTTCTAGCTGCAAAAGAATCGAATCTCTCTACTCATGTTATAACACAATCGATTTCTTAACAATGGGTTCCACTTCCACTGCACCTAATGAATTGTCGAAAGTGTACAACTTTAGCAGCATTAACGAATATCTTGTTCATAAAATTCTTCTTGTACCGTCGAGATTTTCTAAAATATATATATATATATATATATATATAAAAGATAAATGAATATCTTGTTCAGATTTCACCGTCAAAATATAGACAACTACATGGCAATGGCCAACATCCCACACCTTCCTTGTTGGTCTCTTACGTGTCCTGAGGTTTATTTGATAAAATGATCATGAACAATATGTGTCTGTCTCCAGCAAATTAAAGCTGCAATATTGACGAAATTGACATCTCTTGCTTCCTAGCCTTGAATTAATTGTTAACATAACATCGCCCCCTTATGCTTGTCCATATACTTATGTATTAATTAATATAAGTAGTCAGAAGGAAACAAAAGAAAAAAGTGGAAGGCAGGAGAGGATACCATCAACAATGTGAAGATCGAGATAGAAGACATGCATATATGGCTTTCTTCAATATATATTTATCAGGAGATGCTTCCAACAGAAAGCAATGCTATTTTTATCACACACACACACGCATATATATATATATCAAAATTAATTATTGGTGAAAGACATATATAGGTGGCGGGCCCCCTGGCCCTCTAATTAGACAAGACGGTTTAAGAACATATTATCATGAAATTGGAAAATCTACTTCATATATATGTGAACTTTGTGATGCTATTTGTTGGTAGTTTTTTTTTTTTTTTTTTTTCAAGTTTTTATAAAAATCTTTCCCCACTTTCTCACCAGATTAAAATGGGTATTGTTGTTTGTACACACAAACTAGAAACGTTTGATGACACATTAAGATACTTTCTATTACAAGTGGGGATCTCGCGTACAATGGTAGAGAACATGCACTATTCGAAAAAAGGCCTAGGTGGGATTTAGGCGCTTGGTGGGGGCGCCCCGACTTAGGCCTAGGGTTTAGGAAATCGGTAAAGGCTCTAGCTAGCGATTAGGCCGCCGCTTAGGCGGTTCATTTTATTTTTTTAGTATTTTCTTATAAAATAACTCTAGACTTTATTTCTTGTAAAATAACTTTGAGTAAAATATCTTTCTATTTTACGTTTACGTTTCCAAATACAAGTGTATATGTGTTTCTAAACATGGTTTTAAAAGACACTAGGCATTAGACATGTGATGGGTTGAAGCCTAGCGCCTAGATAGTTAGACGGGGCATATGTGGGGGGCTAAGCGAACTCGACGGATTTAAGTAACATTGTATAAATAAGTGCCTATTTATACTTTAAAAATACATAATTATATTAAGATACATAAATTACAAAATAAAATTATATATAGATTATAAAGTATTAGAACATATTGAAAACATGAGGAATAAACATATAATGAGTGTTCATCCAAGTATTCAATAAGTCTCTTATATTTTATTGAAAAAATAAAATGCAAAATGGAAGTCATCGATTTTCTGTCTAAGTGAGAGTCATGATCTAGGTAGGTCTAGGCGGGCTAGCTAGGTGGATGCCTAAGTAGGTCTAGGTACACTTTATTAATTCTCAAACGCCAAGAGATTAATCGAGATGATAGCCAGCCGCCTAACACATAGGCGGAGATTTTTAGACAATATTTTTAAGTACAACTGTATAAGTAGCCACTTATTTTTATGATTTATCGTTATATAATAAATTTAAATAATAAAAAAAAACCCGCCTATGTTCCCAAGCGCTAAGCTCTTACGCGCTGCTTGACTAGCGCCTAATGCTTTTAAAATCTTGGTAGAGGCTACGGATAATATTACTGAATTAAAATTACGATGGTTTCATTTTCAATTCCCCATACTATATTTCATCTAATGGTGGTTGACTTACATATATTCTAATCAATTTTCCTCTGGCAATATTATGTTTCTTGAAGAGATTAACGGCAAAATCAAGGCTTCAAATAGTTGCAATCATTTTTCATCTTTTTAGAGCATGTTTATTTACAAGGAACAAAATTAAAAATTGAAAAAATAGGCAGTTCCATACGTTTTGGGTATGGCATGCTTGAAAATGAAGGCATCCCATTACATAAAAGAGTTCTCTATCTCATAATGATTCACCCTAAGTCCTCGTTTTTTCTTATGCCTATTTCTTCTCATTCACATACCATGTAAGTAAACATGCTCTTATTGAAATACTTTATATCATTGACTTGGTATCGGGAAAGTTAGCTGTTTGATTCATATTTTTGTTATGATATTTTCTATATTTTACATCTTATGGCTTTTTTAGTAAGATGAGGGTATTTCTTTCCTAATTTCTACTAGGGTTCAAGATTACTTTTCTGTTTGTTCATTGCTTCGGTGTCCGTGTCAGAATTAGGTCTTTCTTAATAAAAGTCTTATAGCTCGGTAGAAATATGAAGTCTTGAAACGACATAGTCCTTTCTTTTTTAGTCTTCTTAAGAAATTTGTAGTCGTCTTCTTTATTTTAGTCAAAGGAACCAGAATCATGGTTTGCAATCAGTGTTTCTTCTTTTTTCATCTTTTGATTTGTTAAAACTGGGAACCCCGAAAGATGCATATATAACAATAATAATAATAATAATATTAATAGGGAAGTGTTATTAGCACTCCAAAAATTTCATTCTATACTCCTCACAAGTGTATTTTTCTTTCCAAATATAGAAAGTTTGGAATATAGAATGAGATTTTTGGAATGCCAATAACAATTCCCTATTAATATTAATATTTAATTATGCCTATATCAGTCTATACACATTTATTCTTTGGAAATGACGCGTCCATTTATTTTTAACAGACAGACGGTTAATCTGTTGTTGAAAAGCATCATACATAATTATCGTCTTAATCAACGGAAACCTAGAGAACATTTCTACATCTATTTATGTTGTAAGTTTCCAAATAATTAAGTATTTAATTTCATTTCCTAGCTACAATGTAGAATAAAGGAGTACGAAAATGACAAGGGAAACTTCTGAAAGGAATCAGAAGAGGCCAAGGGAGTAGGGTTCGAGAGGATGAGAGCTACAATATGAGATGATGCCAAAAGGAGAGGAAAGTATTAGGAAATTAATTATAGGTTGGCCATATGAAGGTGGTGAAGGTGAATAGGAGAGGGAGAGGGAGAGGGAGAGGGGACCCCTTCAAATTAAGTTGAAGGCCACAAGGCATCTCGTATTCAGATTCAGCTCAGCACTTGCGAGTCTTTGGAGGGCTCTGCGTCATCCCCGTCACTGCCTGCTTTGTTATCAGCCGACCAACAGAATCCTCGGCCCAACTCTCCAAATGTCCATGTCTATCTTCTCCTCTCTCTCTAATTTTATGTACACGATATATGTGATGCTGACAGCTAGACACCAATCAATCCCTCTTGCTACACTCTTGTGCTTTATGTATAGATACAAGATATATACATATGTATAATATGGTCCCTCAACAACCCCTTCATCATATTTGAGTTTGACGGCTGCTGTTACACGTGTCAGGCATCCAACGCTTTTGTCCTTATGTATAGAGAAGGGACAATCCCAGTCCACCCGTAACATCATGCATGTTCATCAGTGTTCTCTCCTCTTACTCTTATAGGCTCTTAGCTAGCTAGGGTCCTCTGTTATATTCTCATATCTCTTCTGCTAGCCAGTCATGTATAGAGAAGAGTTTGTAATTTGCATGTGCGAACTACTGTAATATTTCAGACTGATGGATCTATGCGTTGCAAAACAGTGATGCTTACTCTTACTAATACTATAAACGATGGGAATAAACTGTGCGATAGAAATACATAATAAAAGAGATACAAACTCGGTTGCACCTAGGTTTTGTCGAGTCTCATTGCCAGAGAACCATTTCATAACCCTAACCCTTACATATTTGTAACATATTAAATATTATATGTTGAGTAACGTGATGAAATGATGTTATATACGGAGGAGTAACCGTATCTTTTTGCTTTCAGCTTTCTACAATATATAAGTTTCAAACGATGGTGTAAAAAGCTGCGGGGTTGCCCTGCTGGGCTGGCGTGATAGTCTTATAGTAATACACAGAAATTTTTGGTGTCGGTAACTCTGAAGGTGCAGTTGCACGTGCAGATGAAATCCTTAGTTCGATCTGTTCGCTTAATTTAAGTATCAAAAGCTTTTTAATCAAAGGATGGAGCGTGATCTCAAAACCTTAAAAGTGAAATAATAATGTGTCATCTCTCTCTCATTGCATCATTATCTTCTATATGGTAACGTCTACAACAACTGACCTTTACTTTTGATTTACAGCCATGCATGCTTTATGCTTATCTATTGAAATCTATATGCAACGAATATATTTCTCTGTGTTTGCGAGAGTATATAGCAGAGAGGAATGCATTGAACTAAAGATGCTTTGCCGGTGTACAATTGAAGTTTAGGGTTGATTAACAACTGGTAGTGACCCAACCCAAAAAATCCGATGCCAAGGACCGTGGGGAGAGAGAGCTTAGCTGGAAAGGGGATGCCAAACACCAGAATTTCAGATTAGTAATGCTTGTGGAATCAGCACATATACGGAGCCATGTGCCCTATATATGTGTACACCCGAATATTGCAGCCAAACTTAATTAGTTCTGTGATTTATATAAGTTTTTGTTAACAAAATGATATTCTAAACTAAGCTATTAATCCTCAAGGAGGAGAGATTTTTCAGTGTGACCGTCACACGTGATGTACCTTTTTCAGTGTGACCGTCACACGAGATGGTACATCACGTGTCCCTATATAAATGGTGAGTTATATGTGTTAAAAGGTTAATAACTTAAAAATTAAAATTTTCCACCATTTGCATAAAAACACGTGTCGTATCATCCGTGATCCCGTCACAACTAAAAATTTTTCCTCAAGGAAGGAGAGTCGAATTTGAGTTCAAAAGGACTCTAAACGAACTGACCTAATGATCATATTTGCACCTGTTTGTTACTTAGCCAAATTTTTTTCTCATATAACAACAAGGGAATTAGTAATAAACTTACAAACATAACAGATATATGTATATATACACACACACCACAACCATATCAACTTGTAATGTTATATAATAATACTTCTAGTGTATAAATATTGAAAGATCACGGTTATAATATTGGTCGGGTATATTATTATTGTCAGCTTGGTCATCTGGAGGAGGGAGCCTTATACCACAAACAAATACATAAGGGACAAGGGCATCGGGAAACAGTGTGAAAGGAGGTCCCATTGCCTCTGACCACCCATCATGAAATTATTAGACGACACAGATACCATTATTCACCCAACATTTATACCGTCACCCATATCCGTATATGATCTGATATGATAGATTTATATTTGACTGAAATTAAATACAGTCATGTAGCAACAAGTATATATATGCTTCAACTTTGCCCCATTTTAAACATGCATGGCCATATATTAAGGTTGGCTTCATTGAACAATTTTATCAAATCAAATCTAAATCTCGTTAGAATTCCACAAATATTGTCATTAAATGTTCTAATATAGAACCCTTTGTTCTCCAAGGAATGTTCATATAATCGGGTTTATAAATAAATCAGTTCAATTGAATATTACTAGATGATACCAGTTTACTGCTTCTGCCTGTGCCGCACCCACTAAACCCTAGTTTTTTTGTCACAACCAATTCAATTCAATAATTCTACAGTTAATTAATTCATGTCTACATGCATGGTTTAATTATTTGATAAGAAACCAAATAGAGGGTTTATTTGTCTTATATAATTGTATAAATTCTTGATAGATAGGCTTCTGATGCATTTTATTTTATTTTTTCTTGGAACTGGGCCAACCTGGTAGAAATAGAATATAAGTCTGCAGCCACTTGGTTTCAACCCCACCTCAACCCAATTGTCCTCGTTTACATAATCTCGATATGTTGGAGACAAATGTTTTCTTGGAGAGAGGGTGAGAGGAAGAAAAGGATGTGTATATGTGATGCATAATGTATTATAATATATGGACAGAGTAATGCTGAACAAGAAAAGCAAAGCTGCTCATGTGTAAATAAATTAATAACATTGCCTAATTGTTTATTGTGTAGAAGGAATGGGGGATGATGGGATTGAGATTCTTAACACATGCAGCCTCGCAAGGAGAATGTCTTTGCAATCATCTTGCCCATGGTGTTCCGATCCCGAATCTAGTCACTACTTTCCTCCTGGATTAAACTATTAGTTATTTGTATATACTAATCCATATATTAACAAATCAACCTAAATCATATATATATATATATATATATATTAAGCCTATCAAAACAAAACTCACCTCTCTCGTCCTTTCCACATTATCGGACATACAAACATAAATATATTAAATTAAGAGGGCTAGCTAGCTGTCATTTGACACTACAATTTAGTAGTATCATTTTCACTGTAATTAAAATATTTTATGTTCCATTCTAATTTGATGTTAAGTTTAATACCAAATTATTACAACCGACCGATTACATTTTTTTAATCCAAGTTTCATATCTCATAATGTAAATATATCATTTTACTCAAAAGCAGCTAGCTTATGTGTATGAATAATTATTACTAAATTAATTTTCTATAATTAGGACTCGTTGCTTTCACTATAATTAATCCATAAATAGAAGATAAGGGAGGTGGGGTTGAGGACCAGAGGTGGTGAAAATTATGGTGGAGTATTTGAGATGGGTCCCAATTATTTTTCGGGGCCCGGCAGGCAACCACCAAACAAGAGGCCATGTTTCTGGTGTAGTCTAAGAACTTTCACTTTCTTAGATTCCATTGCCAGTAAATTAAGAGATATGATGCCATCATATATATGATACCTATATGTGTGTCTGTGCACCTATGCATCATATAATCACCTGCAACAAATTAGCCCCCCGCCTCTAGCCGTACAAATTTATCAATATTCCCTAATCCATGTTCTTTGTATCTAACGTCCACAAAAATTTGATACCATAGCTCGTGTGTACTTCTGCCACTTGCAAGTAGGGATGGGTAAAATACCACGGGTATGGATAACCGCGGTTATTCATCCATTTAAAAATCATGGTTATGCTTATAGATAATCGTTTAAACAAATAAATAGTTATGGATATAACTATTTACCTGTGAAATTTAAATAGATTGTTATGAGTATTACATGTGGTTATAAATGATACACATTTAATCATTTATTTTAATATATGTAAAGTAAATTTTAAGTATTCCAAATAGAGATAAATCGGTGGAGTTTATTATTACTAATCAAATTCTAAAATAACAAAATATCTGATTTAAATCGGTCAAAATACCTATATTTATTAGCTGATTTCGCGATATATGGCACGTAACTGACCATCAACAAAATACCTGTTTATTTTGTTGATCCCCAATCCCAGCAGGTTTCATGTCTTCCAGTTTCTTTAATCTTTATAATTTAAAGCTAATTGGAATTGGAGTTGGAATTTTATGTGAAATTTTGAATTTTTGGGTGTGTTAATCCCAAATGTTGAAGAGTTTCATGATACTTGCTTGTTGTTGGATTGGTTGGTTATATATTACAAGCCTGTTGATCATGCTGATTTCTAATTTATTTCAGTAATTGAATATTGAAAAAAAATATTTGTGTTTGTAGAGCAGAGGTTTCGATATTGCAATGAGCAATTGGTTCTTATTTTGCCTTACGCGATACCACTTAGGTAGTTTCTAATTAATTTACACGAAAAACGTTAGTATATATAAAAATGTTAATATTTAATTGTCTATAAATTATTATTTCAATTATCGCAAGGGAATTGTTATTAGTACTTCAAAAATCTCATTCTACACTCCAAACTTTCTATATTAGGAAAGAAAAACACACTTGTGAGGAGTGTAGAATGAGATTTTTGAAGTGCCAATAACACTTCCCTTATTGGAATGGTATGCGAACTTAAAAGATTAAAATACGAAAATGCATGTTAAATGTACCTATAACGGTAATTAATTGTCAGAAAAAGAAAATTATGACAAATTCCTTTTTTAGTTTTCAAGTTGTTAATAAAACACATAGACAGGTAAAAAAAGGGGGTAAATAGGTAAAAAAAAAGAAAGGGAAATGGGTTTAAAAATGGGTAACGGTTACGGTTAAATGGGTATGTGGTTATGGGTATGGTTATGGTAAACGGTTATGGGGGTAAGAGCTTAAACGGTTATGATAAATAACCGCAATTACTTGTCTGCCATAACTGTTGTCCATCCCTACTTGCAAGTAACACAACAACATCATGCGCCTGTTGTGGGAATAATATTACATTACATGAATTACTCAATAGGATTCCAATACTCCACATGCATGCATGCATGCATACATACATACATACATGCATACATACATACAGCTGATTTTAAAAATTACACAACCTAAATGACACGTGTGCCCAAGTAATTAGGAGCTAACTATCTCATTCGATGACTTGATTACTGATGCAGGCATGCCAATTCGGTATTGGACTCGGCCAGGTGAATATCTCTGAGTTTGCTGTAATGCATTGCTAACTCCTGAATTAAGCGACTTTGGCCGAGGAAGGAACACTCTCGCCCTTGGGTTATATAACCTAATTAAAGACAAGGTTATGCCAATTGCTATGAAGTTCAATAATGGTTCAACTATTTGTGTGCTGAAATCTAAAAATAATCTAAAAGGAACTTGAAAGTAACAACTTACTTTGCTGAGAAAGTTGATGAACTGACCTCTTTCGGTAAAAGAATCAAAGATTCTTTGTCGGCTGAGACTTGAGGTAAATAATCAGTTGGACTTGAGAGAATCCCCATCTAGCAAGACATACAAGGCTCTTAAGGCAAACTAACTCTACAACTCTGGCCCTGTTTATTCAGCCAGTCACCTTTGTTGGTTGCTTTTGGAAAACTCTGTCTATCCAGTCAGTCTTTTTTTGTCGGCTGCCAACCTAAACCTATCTATCAAGTCGAAATACCCAAACTTGTCTATCCAGTCAAAATTTGTGCTGACGGTTAGTGAACGAGTTAGTTTTCTCAAAAGGTGTGAGAAGTTTCGCATAAGCGTTGACTTATGGTGTTCAGTTGAGGTCCATTTCTCGTTGCACGATCTTTTGTATTTATAGGAATGAATTTCGTGATGCTCAAGTTGGAGAGTCTCCTTAGCATTATCTTTCGTTCTTTCACAAATCATTCTTCACCAAAACTCTATCACCGTGGAGCTCACATTCTTTGACTCAAACTAGGATTCTGCACCTAGTCTTATTATGCGATTAATTCAAACTTCATTCAGAAACTAGTCTTGATTCTTAAGCAATAGATTCAAATCTTATCGAAACCAATCCTAATCTTGAAGCAATCCTACTTCACCTAGGACTCGACCACGCCACTAGCAATGTATTATTGGGCCGAGACTCACAGTCTCCTTTATGGACTGCCAACCTACTCGGCCGAAACCAGGAACACAAGCCGAAAACTCTCTTGATCTTCTTTTAATCTAACGGCTCCAAACATTTGAGCAAATAATGCAAAATCGGGTATAAACATTTGTACCTCAATTTTCTTGAACAGCGGCATGTACGCCGAATAGTTGAGGAAATTAATCCTTTGAGTATCGGCTTATGCAACTGAATGATAAAGAAAATGAAATTGATCGGCAAAAAAACTACAACCTCTTGGCGAGAAAATGAGACGAACAAGTTTCAATGATTATGGCCGAGAGTCTTCTATTCTTTTTTTTGCTGCAATCAGTTGCTTGTTGCCCCCTGTTATTTTATTAAGCATTGGCCTAAACAATAAAACCCAGAAAAATGCCAAATTGATCCAAAAAAGCCAATGCTGCCAATTTCCAATTCACTATTTTGCTGATGCTCTCAGTTTACCAAAGATTAAGTATCTTGCATAGAGAATTATGATTTCATTGACTAGTATGCCCTTGATGGGGACATCACATCCTCAGCAATACCTTTACAAAAGCTGCTTCAAAATTAATAAATTGAGTGTGCGTACATCAAGAAGAAAGGGTACTTCGGCCAATGAAAAGAGAAAGTTATATAATGCAAATTTAAGTCGGTACAAGAGAAAGTTATATAATGCAAACTTAATCCCAAAATAGGCTTAGCCAATTTGATTATAGCAATGTACTCTCTCAACACTCAAATTATAATCCATGTCTTTTTAATTTAGATGAATTAATAGAGATTATCAATTGTTCGAAAAAAAAACCAAAAAATAAAAAAGAACTTAATAATTATATCAAGAGAGTTCTCACCTGGAGGAAATAGGAAAAGTTCAATCAAAATAATAATAATAAAAAGGTGGACAAGGAAGGGTTACGTGTATATTTGGAGCTTTGGGATGTATTAATGCATGCAAATAGGTTTGGAAAATATTTACTGTGCGCTGTGAATGAATTATATGAGTGTTTTTTGTTTCTTTGTTGAGATTTTTTTCCCCATGGAGCCCATTGCTGTTTGTGGGATCGAGTTTCGATCTTTGTGATAGGCTTTCTAACACTCTCTTTCTCTCTCTTTCTCTCTCTCTCTCTCTCTCTCTCTCTCTCACCTTCCTTTGGAAGGAGTTATTAAGGAGGAGACTCCACAAAGGAAGCCGAGGGTTGGAAGAAAGAAAGAAAAGATAGAAAGAAAGAGGAAAGAAGAGAGAAAGCTGATTGTTTCGAAAAGCTGATGAGAGTTGAAAAGATAAAATAAAAGAAGGAAAGCTGATAGATAGCATGAGGCAACCGAAAGAAAGAAAGGAAAAGGAAGAGCTTCTTTTTTCTTCCTCCTCCTCATGTCCCTTGTAGCCTTTGTAGCTCCATCTCTTTCTCTCTCCCCTACCTCTTCCCCAAAATATCACCACCCTCTTATTATTATTACTTTTAGTCATATATATTAAACTTTAATTAGAGAGAGAGAGAGAGAGAGAGAGAGAGAGAGATCGCTTTGCATCTTAGTTAGCTTATATTACAGAACATTTTAACACAGGAGAGATTAGAGTTTTTAATTCACTATGTTACCCAATAACTCTTCTTCCTCAGTCCCTTCTTCTGATCCCTTTTCTTGCTTAGAAAATGGCCACACCAATAAAAGAAAGAGAAGACCTGCAGGCACTCCAGGTACATACATACATCTATATATATATATATATGTATATATATCATCAATTGATATTAATGATAGAGTTCTTTCCTCGGTGTAATTTACGCTTAATTAAGCTGTGCGATCGATATTTTTTTTGTTTAAGTAAAACAAAGGATTAGGCTGTATCAGCTGGACGACGTAAAAAATGATTTTTGCATCAACATATATATATACATGGTGTTTTTATGTGCTATATATATATATATATATATATATATATATTATATTAATTTGTGCTTATGTGTGATATAGATCCAGATGCGGAGGTGGTGTCACTTTCGCCGAAAACCTTGCTGGAATCGGATCGTTACATTTGCGAGATCTGCAACCAAGGGTTTCAGAGAGACCAGAACCTACAGATGCACCGGCGGCGGCACAAGGTGCCGTGGAAGCTGCTGAAGCGAGAGAGTCCGGTCGTGAAGAAGCGGGTTTTTGTGTGCCCGGAACCAAGCTGCCTGCACCATGATCCCTGCCACGCCCTCGGCGATCTCGTCGGCATAAAAAAGCACTTCAGGAGAAAGCACAGCAACCACAAACAGTGGGTTTGTGATAAGTGCTCAAAAGGGTATGCAGTTCAATCAGATTACAAGGCACATCTCAAAACCTGCGGTACCAGAGGACATTCTTGTGACTGCGGCCGTGTTTTCTCTAGGTAAGGAAAAGTGGTTTTCCTTCTATTAGCGACAACCCCCTCCACTCTTCCAAACACCAACGGCAGTCAAAATTTCGTATTATTTCTTTAAACACATAATTATATTATTAACACAAACAATTAACTAGACTACATCCCAATTTCTGTATCAAGTTTTTTTCTTTTGAATTATGAAAATGATAAATGTCGTACATATGTAAGATCATGATTTCAGATGGCAAAGGCATTCCAAATGCATCATGATATATATCGAACCTTTCAAGCTCTCTTTTTGTTAATTGGTTTTGACTTTGAAAAAGTAAACAAAATAGCAAAAAGGTTTTGGTCCCTGATGAGTGCTCTTGACTGACGGAAAACCAGCTTGGAAAATCAAGTATATCTTAACCACTGTTTTTCTCGAAACACATTTCCCGAAATCAGTTTAGGTCATACATGTAGAGACTAGACAGGATATGTTTTAGCTCCCATTTATTTATTTATTTTAACTTGGTTATTGTTTTTTGGTATCCTAAGACGAAAACGGCTATGTATTGACTAAGTATGACATGGAATATACCATAAAGATTAGCTTTTCAGCAGTAATTAACATGTTTTTATTCCTTTCTTAATTAATATATAAATATCCTCGATCCTCTAGCTACCATTTCGATCCTCGTTCCTCCCTTGTCATTCTTTCATTCTTGGTAATTCTCCCTTATAATGCCTACATGTATAGCATGATTATATATATCTTCCTTATGCCTTGTTTTTAGCACCCATATTCAACCATTATTATCAGAATACACAAAACTGATCAACTTATTAATATATCTTAATATATATGAGATTCAAAGTAGAATTTACTTGTATTAAATAGCGTGTCAATTTTCATATTAGTATAAGCATATACTTGATGAAGACTTTCTTACAATAATGCTATTTTTACCATGTTTTTATACTATAATTATATATCACCTTAGATGGCATTTGATGTGGACATTCATATCATCTAAATTAATTATCATTTAATTTCAAAATGTTGTCCAACTCATCTGCCACCTAAGATGGTAAAAAAATGCGGTATAAAATTATAATAAGAATATCATTACTCTTTTTCTTATAAGTTTATTTGATATATTTAAATTTATTTTTATGAATAGGGTTGAGAGTTTCATAGAGCACCAAGATGCTTGCAACATGGATCGTGTGCGGCCGGAATCACAAACGCTTCAACCGGGAGCATGCCTGTCACGAACGGCTTCAAGTCCTAGTCCATCTTGCAGTGACAACAATTTTAGCAGGGCTCCTTCCACTTGGCCTCCATCTAATAATTTGGTACTACCACATCCAAGTCCAACCGAGTACACCAAATTAATCTTAAATAACCCTCCCGCTCACGCTGATCATCATCAAGCTACACTGTCCAAGAAGAATAGCAGTAATGCACATTACAATTTGGATCTTCAGCTCGCAACTACATCGAATATTAATATTCCGATCAACGAAGTCTCTGTTTCGTCTAAGAGAGAAGAAAACCATTCCACTCAGCTGCAGCTCTCAATTGGTTCATGCGAATTTGGCGGGGGTGGTCATAGTCATCAGAACAAAAATATTGAACAACATTCAAACATTATGATCGCGAATCAAAATTACTCCCCGAGGGAGAACGAGATGAAGGAAAGGGAAAGGGAAAGCAGCAGCACTACTACTAATCATCACGAGCGTGATGACGATGATCAGAAACCTAAACTTGCCGCCACGGCTGCTGGGGTATTGAGGCTGAAAGAAGAAGCGCGAGAGCAGTTAAGGCTTGCGATGGCGGAAAAGGCTTACGCCAATGAGGCGAGGCAGCAAGCCGAGCGCCACATCGAACTGGCGCAGAAGGAGTTTGCAAATGCCAAGAGAATAAGGCAACAAGCGCAGGCCGAGTTGGACAAGGCTCACGCTTTGAAAGAGCAAGCCGTCAAGAAAGTGAACTCCACCATTCTTCAAATCACTTGCCATGCGTGCAATAAACAGTTTGTTCAAGGCGCTCATGAAGCAAAAACCAATCAACATTGTCTGGTTTTGAGTTACATGTCATCGGCTATAGCATCAGAAGGTGATCATCTATTAGAGAAGAATATTAGTACTCGAACCCATCATGCAAAATCTGCTAACGCATAAGTAGGTTTCCTCATTTCCCCTCGATCTCTTGTGTAAGCCTTTTTTATGTTTTTTTTTTTTCACTATTGCCTTTTGAGGTTCTATCATATTACAAGCTTGTAATTAGGGTATATAAGGCTCATGAGTAGACGAGTGCTGTACCGATCCTGCAATTTGTATGGAGTTGTTTGTTCATTAATTATTTCGTAAATGAAGATCACTATCGAACATAAATATATATATGATGCATGGTTTTGTTGAATATATATATATATATATATATATATATATATTAACTTGATTTATTTGTCTAAGCCACCGAGGTTTGTTTGTTTGTTTTTTTATTTTTTTTATTTTTTTAAGCCATCGAGGTTAGCTAAGCGGTAAGGATGGGTAAGGTGATGTGCACTGGCTCAGTTATCCTAGCTAGCTAGGTTAGATTTCTACTATAAATATATATCATCAATAATTAGGTTGTTAATTGTCACATTGATCACAAATGACCCTCTATTACAATAGTAAAGAAAAATATTGACGAATCACGTCAGTTTTTTAATCTAACAAATATATCGTTACAAAAAAAATATTCACACTGATCATGATCTATTGTTAATATTCTCACTTCTCTTGGATCCCTCAACATTTATATACTTGCGAGTACCCAAGCGTTAGATTTTCTGTTTGGACTATGTGAAGATCTCTCATAATGGAGGTGAGCTCTCCAGTCTTCACCACCACAAGCCCATGACCATTGACCAGACCAGCATTTAAAACCTAATCCGTACTGACCGAAGTTGATAAGCTAAAGACTTTTATATTATTATATCTAGATGTCAACATTATATTATAGAGAGAAAAGAGAGAGAAGACTAGTCCTTTTTGTGACTGCAGGGTTGTTCTGGTGCGTATATAAATGCGAATGAAAAAACGATGAGCATTGATCAGCGCCATGTTTTTCAGTTCCCACAGAGACTCAGTTGTAAGGACGGTGTCTTCAAACACACAGGCACAAACAAACTCCATTCATTAATTATATCACATACATACACTCTCTATCCTTCTCTCGCATTCCTCAGAATCAGAGCCATATAGCAGTCCGTGCAGAGAAAGAAAAAGCACAGCATTTTTCTAAATATGCAGAGACCATGCATTCAACGCTTTTCAAATGAGAAAGATGACTTTTTCTTTGGCTTGGAAATTTAACTGCGGCTTTGAGACTGCCTTGTGTATATATTTTGTGGGGGTAAGACTCCCTTCTTATTCTCATTTCTTTTATTTTCTTCCTTTTATAATTTTTTTGGTCTTTTTATCTCTACTAAAAAATTAATATAAGATATTGACGTGACTTAATCGTAACTATTCAAGTAGAAAAAACGAAAATAAAAGAGAAATTAAGAGGGAAGAGAATCATTTTCCATATTTTGTTGTGTTGTTATGTGATATATATGACTAATATATATGTATGGGATATGACCGAAACCCAAAAACAAAGGCATATTGACCACATATGCAATGCAATTGCATAGGCATTGACCACATATGCAATGCAATTGCATAGGCAATGTCATAATATTAATTTAATTTATAACAATTCTATTTACACACATAAATACAACGTCATTGCTAGAATGCAGAGACCGCTTCTGACGACGAATAAAGTTCTACCAAAACACCTAAAAAGCTACAAATTAGTGTGTGATTTACCTTTCAACTGTATGGACCTCACATTTCATTGACTAGTGCAAGGCCACTGCGATATTGAAAAGTAGCATAAAACGCACTAATCAATGAAAGTCCACTTTCAATTCAATCCAAGCCCACAAATGCCTGCCTATCAACAGAAAAGGGCCCATCGTTCTCCTTAAGCACCATTGAACCCAAATCAAAGTTGGAAGTGTGGTGATATGTAGAGTTGCTCCACATCGGAAAGTTAATTACCCTAGAAGGCTTAGAAGAGTTGAGTCACTCTCTTGTTACTTATCGCTTCAACTTTATTCATAATATTAGAGCATAATAGTGACTTGGTGTACAAGTAAACTAAGTTCATAGGGAATACAAAAAATCTAACCCAACAAGACTTGGAATCCTAATCAGATTCTCCTATGTACACTAACACATGTGCTTCATGTTATCTTGTTAAATTGTCAAGGTCTTAAGCTTGAATATTCGGCACACATGAAAGAGTGTGTTTGATAATCTAAAGAATTGTCCCTAGTATTAGAAAGTTAAAAAAAAAAAAAAAAAAAAGACCTTGCAAAGACGTATATAACGTTGATCAATTGCTTTTGGAGCTTCCCAAAGAAACCTTCTATTTAAATTACGGTTGCCATTGTAATTAATATAGTTGATAATAACTAATATATATATATATATATATAGTGGTTGTTGAAGCCTTGATCGAAACTGGAAGGTAGCACATGCAATGAGGAAATGTACTTGATCATGACTAATTAAAGAGGGCAAATGAAACATACTAGGAGTGGGTGATGCATGGAACATTATAAAACCAGTTTAATCGTTGTCTGCATATCTCGAGACAGATTATTACATGCATGTTATAAAGGCGTGCGTATATTGATCAAGTGCAATGTAACATTCAGGAAACGCAGCCTATTCATTTGTACTAATTATGTTATTGTTAATTATTCTATAAGATATATGTAAGATAAGATGTCTACCTAAAGCACATGTTTACCTTATAGAACTCCACTGATCATAAAATACTTGTTGTATCAGTTTTTAATCAAGTCAATTAATTAACTCAAAGATTGTCAGGTTCATGAACTTGTAACATTTTGACCACGTACTTACATATAATTGTGTGCGAGCGAATTAATTATAAGATGAGGACCTCAGGACATGAACGCAAGGGTGAAAGACAGAAATGTTGTTATCTTATATATAAAAACGCACCGTTTTTGTCCAAAAATGGAGATAGTAAGCCAGTTTGCACTGTGATGGCTGACAATGATATCATAGTAGAGATTCTGCGACCAAGTTAAATGTATTTAGAGA
The DNA here is from genome assembly GCF_963583255.1 of Pyrus communis. NCBI lineage: Eukaryota > Viridiplantae > Streptophyta > Magnoliopsida > Rosales > Rosaceae > Pyrus > Pyrus communis. Next base: position 25,770,466 of record NC_084814.1, on the reverse strand, counting down.
ATTTCTCAATATTTACAGAAGTAACTACAGAAAATTTAGTTATAGTGGGACTACAACATGGAATTAAACATTAGCTTAATAACTTGCAACACATACCTATATATACGTAATACGTTGTATGTACAGTAGAGACAAATGTTTATCATTTCCTTAATAATGGTTGTTACAGTTAAACAATGGTAATCAAGCAGCCATGCATGGCAGGAGTTGCAGACTTTCAGTCAGCTCCAGGCATTGGTCTTGCATGTCATCTAGAGCCATATATATATGCCAGCTTGTACAGTGACTTGACAATGAAAGTGGATAAAAGAAAACAAAGGAAATGCTTCCAGCAAAAGGCCAGAGCCAAAAGCCAAAAGCTAAAGGCCAAAAGCCGAAGACATTATTCCCCACACCACACGATACACGTCAAGACTCAACAGAGCTTTAGAGTGAACCGTGAACAGGAAACCGTTGCCACCCATTCCCCACCTAACTTCACATCATGAAATATATTATACCTATATGTCTCCCACAACCATTCTTATCCAGCTCACACCGCTCTGAGCACCATATCTTACTCGTCCAACCCAATTCTCTATATATGCTTGGCACCGTACGTGTTATTATACACCGCCCTTTATCTCATTAAGGATTTTAAAATAAGTTTAGGAAATTGTTATTGACACTCCAAAATTCTCATTCTACACTTCAAACTTTCTATATTCGGAAAGAAAAATATACTTGTGATGAGTGTATAATGAGATTTTTGGAGTGTCACTAACACTTCCCTAAGTTTATTCGATAGATACGTTTTGAGGCCTATTTCTTTTTTTTTGTTTTTTAACAATTCTAACTATATATATATTTTAAACATCATTTATAAATTAATTTTGCAAAACATAAAAACAATTCCAACCATTAAAAATCTAATTACAATGAAGACAACAGACGAATAGGGTGTTTCAAATATACATTGAAATAACCATCATTTAATTTGATAGTCATATGGTTTTCAATTTGGATGATTTTGTATAAAGAAACCTAAAAACTAGAATGGTTTTGGTTCATAGAAATGTAATGTGGAGTGGACACTACCAAAGTGTCTCTCAAAGAATTATGCTAGGTAGACCAAATTTGGAAAATCATGTGATGTGTCACCAATAGAATATAAGCATGTTAATCAACACTTAAATAATAATAATACAATCATCAACAACCATGTCATATGATTTACAAAATTTGGTCTACACATTGGTCTCCCTAACATAGTAACATTACCCGTCTCTCAAATACGTCTATTTGAGGAATCTCTCATTTGAAACACACTGCATATATCCTGATCAGCATCTACTTTTTATATAATTAATTTTGTTTTCTTAATCTATCACAAGGGCCATTGATATATGCACGGCACATGATTATTTGGCTTTTTCTCATACCCTCCGGTGAATGTCACGTAATAATATTGATGTGGAATATATGTTATATACAAATGTATATGTGGTGGATATATAATGCAGAGTTAGCATGAAAAAACACATACTTATATCTGATTCCTGACATATATTCGTTGTGTGGCAGTATGAGATGATGGCTTTAGGCTTCATTTGCTTGGCTGCATGTGGACTGGAGAATTAGCAGATGGTTTTCTGAATAGCTTTTCAGATTGTGGTTACTTAGAGGATGATCAGGACCTTCCTTCATCATTGGCAGCAAATTGTATCATTGCTTTGGTAGAATTTGCATCATGCGTGCAATCCGATCTTTTAATTAACTAGTTAACGGAAATTTGTACGTAACCCTAATTAGATATATTAGTCAAACTGAAGAAGAAAACAAAATCGTAGCTACTGATTGCAAGGTTGTCGTTCATGCAGAAGTGACATAGTTTTTCTTACCTATTGATGCAAAAGTACAACATGAGTGCCCCCACTTTCGTTCTACTTTCCCAACGTGAATTATTGGATTAAACCCATACCATTTCTGCTTCACGGGTCCCTCTTCAACTCATGACCTGAAGCAGTTTGCTAGCTTATTGCATATATATGTTTGTAACTGCTTCCTGGCTAGGTTGCTTTTGTCCATTCATCTTGTGATACAACGAGAAAAGAAAAAGTCAAGAAGAAAATTGGAATCCATTTGAAAGTATGAGAAACCTCAAAATTTACAAAATGACAGTTCGCCTAAATATTCCTATTTGTAATGTCTCATAACTCTAAAAGCTCTAGAAATCATCCAAATAAGAATAGAATTAAACAATTAACAAAACACTAAAAACTATTAACCAATAACATGTGGCAAGCAAATATAAGTCAAGTTAGTTACAAAGGTAGTTAGGGATTGAGTTTGTTAAGAAGGGTAATCTTGTAATTGAGTAAGGTTGTTAGAGGTTAATCTTGTCATTGTGGATTATCAATGGTTTCTATATATAACCATTTAGTCCTTCATATTGTAATCATCAAAATATCCATTACAAAGAAATCAAAGTGCAATTCTTCCCTTTATCTCTCTTCATTTCTGCTTGATTAGTTTGTTCCCAAAGAAATCTTAGATTAGTTAATAAAAACGTCCTTAAAACTTAAATCCTAATAAAACATTGTAAACAATGAAATTTGGCCAAAAAGCCGACATATTACAGTAAAGCAGCGAGTTTGATGTGCGTCGTCATTCTCTTTGAAACGACACGTCATGAGCTTAAATCAGATACTGAAACATTCTTAATGTGCACCTTCCTGTTGAATAAGAAGAGTATCCAAGATAACTCTAATGATCCCAAGAAGAAGAAAATAGAGCACACACTTAAAGAAAGCTCACAAAACAAACTAATTAGCAAAGCTTTTCTTATTTAGCTCTAGGCTTTGTTTTTCCTTGGATGATTTACAATGCT